>NW_027370010.1:0-38804 GCF_046119375.1 Phyllobates terribilis
CGTAACACTGAAGCACATGCTGGATCTTTGTTAAACCGAAGAAGCATAACACGGATGATATGAGTAGACGTGAGAGTGTGATGTCCAGTTCAATTTTCAAACTACAATGTAAAGAAATTCATGAATAGGAAGATGCACATTTCATATAGGGGACATTAGAGCATTCAATCACTCAAGTTGATGTGGACGTATGTGCATATACATGTAGTATGGTAATTGAGGCTTTATGTCACCAAATGAATACTTCTCTAATTTAGAGCTCAATAAAGGACAAGAGAAGCGTTACATCTAGTCAGGCTAAGGACACCTATGCAATGGATCATTTCTTAGGCATGTAATATGGGTAGAAGACGATCACCATTGTCACGTTTTGGCAAATAAGAGCATGCATGGATTAGGATTATATCAAATCGAGCCAAACAAGTCAGAAAAGTTCAATACTAATTCATTTCAATGATCAATCAAAATCATGAAGACTCAAAGCTATCAAGCGCAAGCGACCATAGTTCGTACGTTGATACTAAGCTCGCTAGTTCTAGTCAAATAGAGGAATACTTACAGTGCCATTGCCTCGAAGCTTAATGGAGTCGAATAAGGCCAAGCTGAACCCTGAGATTTAAGAATACCTGACGATTAAGCGCCTTAGTGAAGATATCTGCCAATTGCCCTTCTGAAGATACGTGAATAAGCTCAATATGCTTGCGCTCCACATGGTCTCGTAGAAAGTGATGTCTTACGTCAATCTTCTTCGTTCTTGTATGATGGACAGGATTCTTCGAAACACATATAGCGCTAGTATTATCACAAAATATGGATATAGTGTCAAGAGTAATACCATAGTCAACGAGCTGTTGCTTTATCCACAGCACTTGAGCGCAACATTGCGCTGCAGCTATGTATTCGGCCTCAGTCGTTGAAAGCGTTGTGCAGTTTTGTTTCTTGGATCCCTAGGAGACTAAGCAGGGGCCAAGGAACTGTGCCATACCACTAGTGCTCTTTCTATCAGCCAAGTAACCTGCATAATCTGCATCGGTATAGCCAACAAGAGAAAGACCGCCCCCTTTGGAGTACCAAAGGCAAAGATCGTCAGACCCTTTCAAATACCTGAATATGCGCTTTACATGAGCAAGGTGAGAAGCGCGAGGGTCTGACTGTGATCGAGCGCATACACTAACGGCAAAAACGATATCGGGACGTGAAGCAGTTAAATACATTAGAGAACCTATCATACCTCGATACATGGTTTCATCTACCTTCTTAGCCATTAGATCTTTGTCCAGCTTTGTAGTAGTGGAGAGAGGAGTAGAACAAGGTTTAGAGTTCTCCATTTGATACTTCTTAAGCAACTCTTTGATGTATTTCTGCTGGTGAATCTCAATGCCTTCATTCATTTGGTTGACTTGAAGGCCTAGAAAATACTTGAGCTCACCAATCATGCTCATGCTGAACTTGATGCTCATGGTGTTCTTAAAATCTTCTACTAGCTGCAAGTTAGTAGAACCAAATATAATATCATCAACATAAATTTGAACAATGAGAATATCACCTTTCACTTCCCTTATGAAGAGGGTTTTGTCCACCAAACCTCTCTTGTAGTCATTTGCCAACAAGTACTTAGATAGACAGTCATACCAAGCGCGAGGGGCTCGCTTTAGTCCATATAACGATTTGTCAAGAAAGTACACGTGGTCTGGATAAGCTGGATCTTCAAATACTGGTGGTTGCTTGACATAGACCTCCTCATTAAGCTTACCATTGAGGAAGGCTGTCTTCACATCCATTTGAAATAGCTTGAATCCTTTGTGCGCTGCATAAGCTATCAACAGTCGAATTGCCTCTAGACGAGCTACTGGTGCGTACGTTTCATCGTAGTCAATGCCCTCTTGTTGATTGTATCCCTGTGCAACAAGACGCGCTTTGTTTCGTACCACCACTCCACTGTCGTCCATCTTGTTTCTGTATACCCAGCGCGTACCAATAATGCTTCTATTACCTGGCCGGGGTACTAGACGCCAAACTTGGTTGCGCTTGAACTCCTCTAACTCTTCTTGCATGGCTATTATCCAATCTGGATCTTGAAGCGCAACTTGTACTGACTTGGGTTCCTGTAAAGAAACAAAAGCACTACAAGAAAGCATGTTATGAACGTTAGAGCGAGTCTAGGTACCTTTTTCATACTGAGATATGATCGCAGAAACTGGATGAGAGTTCATCTGTTGATAATCACGCACGGTGACCTCTGTATTGTCTGGTAGCTTCATCGTTGTGGTTTTTGAAAAACTTGCACTACCACCAGAAAGGCCACTTGGTCCCGTTTGAGGACTTCCTGGTTGCGCTTCACCATTGCTAGGTCCTGCTTGAGAGCTAGAAGGGGTAGAAGAAGTAACAGAGGGAGTTACCTGACCTGGAGAAGGAGGTGAAGGAGGAGAAACAACGACAATGGATGGTCCACTTCCATGATCTTCATTCTGAGTGTTGTCCTCTGGAGTTGCTTCTTCAGTGGGAATGCAGGCTTCTGTGGCCAAGGGCTGAGAAGCGCATCTTCCACCATCATCATCATCACTTTCCATACCTGAAGAAGGGATAGAAGGTTGCACTTGAGGACTGGAAAGAGAAGCTGGAAGTAGATCATCACTGGAGAATGGATCATCGTTGATTTCTGGAACACTTTCAAGCTCTCCTTCTTCATCATTTTCAAGCTTTTTGAGTACACGTGAAAGCTTGAGCGCTATCCCTCTTGTTTCTTGGTTTGAGTGCTTTTCCTCGTTGTTCTTGATTTCCTGCACTTTAAATTTACCTGCAAGAACAGAGATAGGCAATTCTCGGATTTCCTTGGACTGAAGAAGAATTTGCTTGAGGGTAGTATACTTTGAGTTCACTCCATGAATGAACGCCATAGAATACTCCCAAGCTTTCTTCTCCATTCCAGCAGAAAGCATCTTGTCATACAGGATTTGACACCGAGAATGATAATCAGAGACGAGCTCATTTTCCCCCATTCGAATGGAGTAAAATTCGCGATTAAACTCAAAGATACGGTTGTCCTTCATATCATCACTGCCAGAGTGCATGTTTATAATAGCTTTCCACATAGCTTGGGCAGTAGGAAGGGACATTACCTTGTCCATATCTTTTCTTGAAAGAGCATTAAAAATGAGCTGTCGCGCTTTAGCATTCTTCTCCATGAGTTGGTACTCTTTTGCTTCCCATTTTGAGTCATCCGTCTCGGAGATCTTCTCATCACCTTTTTCAATAATCTTCCAGCACTGATAGTCCGTTTGCTGGATGTAGTTCTTCGTCATAGTGATCCACCATTCAAGTTCGCCTTCAACAAGGACATGGGGCTTGGCGAGAGAAATACCGAGGTTGAAGCTGGCCATTGTTCTAGACTTGAGAATCCTTTTGAACCTGTAAAAGGATTAGTGCAAATAGCTAACCTGGTGCTCTGATACCAATTGTTGGTTTTAACACGTTACCAAAGTAGAAAACACGTGTTTTGATCAGCTATTGTTCTCTGTCACTAAGGTTCATTAAGCCTTAGTTGCGCTTAACAAGGATTCAATTGCGCTATGAATACTTGGGTTGCGCTTAACCTATGATGAACTATTAGTAATGAATTTACTAAAGTCCTTAAGTGCGGAAGAGGTTAGACAGACAATAAAGCGCGCTTTAAGTTGTTAAAGCGCATCAATATTTGCACACACAAGAATTTCCAAACGGTGAGAACCCTAAGTCACTACTTGACTCGGGATAAAACTCACCACTACACTTGTATTGATTAAGAAGTGATTACAATCTCTTGCTTCAACACGAGAAGCTCACTCGTAAGCACTCTCTCTACAATACTCTCAGTTCAGCTCTGAAGAACAAAGGCACTCTCAACACTCTCTGATTACAAACGAAATATCTCTTAAGCTCTCTCTAGCTTCCTATATTCCCTATGTTTGCAATGCTTAGAGTGAATGAAATAGTACTTTATTTATACACAAGTCTGAAGCTAACCCTATAACTCAACCGTGTAACAAAAAAAGACTAAACACAATGCCACCTCATCAATCCGTGTGCCTTGATCGCTTCACCAGAATTAATCAACGGCTGGGAATGATTTGGTTTTGTTCTTCATGTGTTGATCCACGCCACATAAGCAATCCGTGTGCTTCAAGCTCCAACAAACTCTTGCCACGCTGGCGATCCCTTGAGTGGCGTCTCAAAGAGTGTAAAGTTCTTCTCGCACCTTCCTGTGCACGCAACTTGCACTCTCCCGCTTTACCAGCCTTCGTAGCGTGCAGATTTGTTCTCCTGCGCTCTGGCACACCCTAAGCTTCAGTGGAACCTCGTGGACAACTTTCTTCAACTTCATTCAAGCGCGTCTCTACGCCCTCGAAGCTCGATCACTCTTACTTCTTGGTCTTGAATGGATTTATTTAAACACCGTTTGCGAAACTTACTTTCTCCGCTTGGTGTTAAGCGCGACTGTGACCAGTCAAGCGCATCTCTAAGTGACTTAAGCGCATCCTTACAAATATGGCAATGACCTGGAAGGCTTAAAAACACTAAGAGATTAAACATATTAATTTGTTATCATCAAAACAAAAAGAAATAGATTGAGCTTTAACAACATGATCAAAGCTCAACTAACAAAACCTTCTCTCTTTCTGCAGTTCATCGATAACCTCTTGGGCTCTCTTACAGAAAGGTGGATTGATCCATTCTGTAAAATTGCAACCTCCTTTGTTATTTGGCTTGTTCACCTCATATGTGCAAAATTCTGGACACCCCCAAAACCTTCTACCAAAGTTCCACCGACCCTCCACGGTTTGTTGAACTAAAGGAAAACCGCAATGACATACTTTGTTTAATGTGGCTGATGAAGATGATGAAGAAGCCATCTGCTAAGATATTGATTGATGAATGTGGAATGGAGCTTGTGGATCTTGTAGGTGTGGAAACAACTACATAGGAATCACTCTTTTATAGGGGTTGTGGAAAAGGGTTCTGATGTAGGGTTGAGGAATAGGCATTGTGCTATACAACTGTATGTGTGCTGTAACCAGCTTCTATCGTCACGTCCTTTATCACATCTATCATGAAATAGCCACATGGTAAGAAATGCAGCGCTTAAACATTTTGTATTATATAAAATGGGAAGTTTTGTTTTAACATCTCAAAAATGTAAGATATCCTTTTTTTTTAGATTGCTTTTGATAGATGCATTGTGTTTGTCTAAAATAAACTTTTTTTTAGCTAATACAAAAGGAAAAAATATAAAAATAACCCAACTTTTGATGAAGTATTAAATAAATAACTCTACCTTTTAAAATGTATGAAAACAACTAAATTTTGTGAGATGTTAAAAATCAGACTTAATATTTTAATTATATTTATCTTTAATAATATAATTACAACTTGTTAATTATGCATCATAAAATGGGTATGGGCATACAAATTTTGTTTTTATAAATTAAAATAATATATAATAAGTTAAAATAATACTTAACCGAATGCGAATAGGGTCGTTGATTTGAAAAAAGACGACTCAGGTTTCACAAGAGAAGTGTGGAAAGACCCTGACGTGGAGGTAGAACTGTTTCGGAATAACAAATTCACAAAAATGATATGAATTCACGTACAATTAACCCAATATTTTTGTAACCACATTCCGTAAGAGTCACAAACACAAGAAATGAATCTATGTTGAATAATAAAAATCTTCAATCTGAATTCACAAACAATTAACTCAGATTTTCAACAGCTCTGGTAAACTTTAGGTTATATTCATGTATTTTAAATAGATGGGTTATTTATTTAACACCCGATTAAAGGTCATATTACTTTAAATATTTTTAACAATACAAAATAAGTATATTTGTTATTCGTTAGTTGCTAATAAAATGTTCAAAAGTGTCCTATATGAATTATAAGACTGTGAAAATACTGAATGTATACTAATTTGTACATATGTACTATACATATATAACGTGTAAAAAAATCAGTTATATAATCTATCAAACCGAACCGAACCGAACCAAACATATGTAATAGTACCCACTCACTAAATGACCCTCATAACTCTTTTTTTTATTTTTAAAATTAGTAGAAGTATTATTAAAATCTATCTATATTAAAATTTTGAATGAAGATGAAAAATCTCAAATGCTCATCTAATTTTATTTACTCTCTTTTAATTTTGATCTTATTATATAGTTTTGTGTCTTATTTTTACCTCATTATTAATAAAATATCCTACCACTATATATATATATATAAGTTAGTAAAAAAACCATAAATCTCTCCCTTAATCAGTTTACATGTGTCAAATCAAATCGGTTTCGAATCATTCTGTTAAAATTGGGTTTCACACAAAAAATTTGGCCCGGGTCATGTTGGGTTAGGGTCTGGCCATGTCGAAGTTTGGGTTGACTAACCCTGAAGGATCTTGAAAACTCGTTTAATGAAAATGTCCGATAACCCATTCCCAAGACAATATATGTCGAAAGTTCGGCTCTTCCTTCTTTATTTTGGTTATATTGAAGAATTCACAAGACCGAGATATCTTGGAAGCTAAGAAACGGATTACGTGAAGGTTTATCCTAATTATCAAGAAGCTAAACATTGATCGAGAGATTAGCAAGCCTCCTGGCGCCCAAAAGCTGATCACTGACCGTTAATCCATGCCCATGCTCTTGTCGGCCCCGGACCGAAGATGTTTTCGAATGAGAATCTTTGGAGTGTATTTATAGCGAGGGGAGGTCTTTCCAAGCTAAGAAAACCCTCCTGGCTATGTTTCGTTCAACTGCTTATCAACCACCTATTGAACGAGTAACCTGCTTGTATCAGCTACCTGGTTGCACGAGTAACCTACTTTTATAAGCGACCTGGTTGCGCAAGTAACCTGCTTGTATCAGCTACATGCAACATGATCAACTTGGTTGATTTGCTTGCTTGACTTTAATTCATCACCGCTCCAACGTCCATATGAATTTATCTTATGCGAGGAGGAAGACGTCTTGACAAGCCACAAAACGTGTGTCTTTATGCTTGATCAAATGTAAATTACCTAACCAACTACTTGAACTAGTAAAGTGGCAAGAAAAGGTTGATGTTATGGGGACCAAAATGCATGACAGAGTCATAGTTAGGTGTGGGGTCTTTTGTTACCCCGAAAATATGACACAACTGCTCGAGCGAGGCCGACCGCGTGGCTTCCTATAAGAGAAGGTGACCCTTTTTAGCTTTCAGGTATCCTCATCCTTATTCTTTCTGAAAGATGTAAGGAATTCCTTTGGTGCCATCTTCTAGATGAACCACCCTAACCTTGGGTGGTCGAGCATATCCCTCATGCACTCGTACATTCCTAAGCGAATTAAGGCCCTTTTATGGAAGAATTTCGTAGCCATTATAACTTTCGCATCAACAATATTTCCACCAGTAGGGACTTGTGATCTGCTCCCCGAAGAGGAAGCAACATCCTTTGCAATTGTGATCGGTTCGACATTATGTCCAACTCAAACAAACCAAAATTCTTAAAAGGCACCTAGTCGACAAAAGCACAAACCATGACTCACACACAATGATAGTCTCCACCATCGGAAAATAGGTCAATTCTCTACTAGTAAGTCAAGAAACGAAAATAATTTACTTAAACAAGTGATTGCATGGTCGCATTTTATAGTGCGTGGTCGCGCGGTGTAGCTGCAAGGTGGCGTGTTCGTGTCAAGTGGAGAGGGGTCACGTCTCTGTATTTTATGAAGGCACGGTCACGTGTTCAACATGCACGTTTGTGTCTTTGCTTCTCGTTTTGTATGAACAAAAATTGACTCCGGAGTGGGCCGAAGTGATAGGAGGACGATGGATACGCGTATTTTTGGTTCGAGATCGGGGTTAGTGAGTCTAGATTAGGTGTGAATGTGATTGTGGAAGTGAAAAAAGGGATTTTGGAGGAAAATTGGTGGATAGAAGGTGTTGAATGGATGTTGTTTATGGAGGGTTGTTTGAATGTGCGAACAAGGATGGAAGATTGAGAGGTTTTGTGAATTGGATTTGGAGAAATTTTGGGTGCTTGGTGTGGGTTGTAGAGGGATGATGATTTCTAGGTTAAGGATGGAGTAATTGAAGTTTTTTGTTATTATAGTTTTTCTTTTTCTTTTTTGGAATTAAAGTTAGGAAAAGAGGGTTGGGGCCCAGTAGCGTGCTATGGGACCCGGTCGCCCATTTGTGTAGCTATTGTTACGCGGCCGCGCTCTTATTAAGTGTGGTTGCGTCTTTGCTTATTCTCCATTCCACTAGCTCCATCATACATAAAAATTCAAAATAAAGAAAAATTATCTAATACCTCGGCTTGCCTCATGAGTAGTGCCGTACTTTGAATCTTCAGCTCGACTTATAGCTTCGCTATCAATTATTCATCCCTTGGTTCGTCAAGAGCCATCTCATTCAAGAATTCCTTGGTGAATCCTTCTTTGTAATGTTTTAACCATTGACCATTCACCTTAGAGACATTGTGGGTGTTTGGATCAAATAGTTCCACCGCACCATGAGGCTAAACGTAAGCTATAGTATATGGTCCATTCCAGGGAGACCTCAATTTTCCTGGAAAGACTTGTAGGCATGATTGATAATGCATGAATTTATCTACTACTTTAAAGCTCTTCCGCAATATATTCTTATCATACCAGGCCCCTCGTCTTTTCCTTCTAGAATACCGCGTTCTCATACAAATCCTTGCGTATTTCCTCTAACTCATGAATTTACAGCTTTCTGAGATATCTAGCGACA
Source organism: Phyllobates terribilis (assembly GCF_046119375.1). Classification (NCBI taxonomy): domain Eukaryota; kingdom Metazoa; phylum Chordata; class Amphibia; order Anura; family Dendrobatidae; genus Phyllobates; species Phyllobates terribilis. Next base: position 8,776 of record NW_027370010.1, read on the forward strand.
TCCATCTCCATGTTGCACTTCTGCACCGCCCACCATTCCTTGTGTTCCAGTTCCACCCGAAGATGACATGCTTTTCCAAACATCAACCGGAATGGCAGCATTCTATTTGGTGTATTATAAGCGGTCCGGTAGGCCCATAGAGCATCATTTAACCTCCTGCTCCAATCCTTCCTATTTGGGGCTACCGTTTTCTCTAGAATACCTTTAATCTGTCTATTGGATATTTCAACTTGGCCATTACATTGGGGATGGTAAGAGGTAGAGACTCTTTGAGTGACGTGGTATTTCATTAGAAGTGCGCTCACCCTCTTGTTACAGAAGTGGGTTCCTTGATCACTTATAATAGCCTTTGGTATTCCAAAACGAGAAAATATATTCTGTTTTCAGAAATCTTCCACCACTTCGGAACATCAGTTCTAGTGGCATTCGCTTCCCCCTATTTGGAAACATAGTCTACCGCAAGTAAAATATATAGATTCCGAAAAGGGCTAGGAAATGGTGTCATAATGTCTATCCACAAAACATCAAAAGTCTCACAAAAGACTAATGTTGTTTGTGACTTATCATCTCTGCTCGATATCTTTTCGACCCTTTAGCATCAGTCGCAGGCTTTACAAAAAGGTATATGTATCACGAAAGATTGTAGGCCAATTGAAGTCTGCTTCTCACACCTTCCTACCTGTCTTATTAGCCCTAAAATGATCCCACATGCATGAGAATAACAAAAAGTTAAGACTGATTTAAAGTTATTATCCGGGAGATATCGTCGGATAATCTTATCAACACAGTGCCTCCATAGGTAGTGAGTCTAGATTAGGTGTGAATGTGATTTTGGAAGTGAAAAAAGGGATTTTGGAGGAAAATTGGTGGATAGAAGGTGTTGAATGGATGTTGTTTATGGAGGGTTGTTTGAATATGCGAACAAGGATGGAAGATTGAGAGGTTTTGTGAATTGGATTTGGAGAAATTTTGGGTGCTTGGTGTGGGTTGTAGAGGGATGATGATTTCTAGGTTAAGGATGGAGTAATTGAAGTTTTTTGTTATTACAGTTTTACTTTTTTCTTTTTTGGAATTAAAGTCAGGAAAAGAGGGTTGGGGCCCAGTAGCTTGCTATGGGACCCGGTCGCCCGTTTGTGTAGCTATTGTTACGCGGCCGCGCTCTTATTAGTGTGGTTGCGTCTTTGCTTATTCTCCATTCCACTAGCTCCATCATACATAAAAATTCAAAATAAAGAAAAATTATGTAATACCTCGGCTTGCCTCATGAGTAGTGCCGTACTTTGAATCTTCAGCTCGACTTATAGCTTCGCTATCAATTATTCATCCCTTGGTTCGTCAAGAGCCATCTCATTCAAGAATTCCTTGGTGAATCCTTCTTTGTAATGTTTTAACCATTGACCATTCACCTTAGAGACATTGTGGGTGTTTGGATCAAATAGTTCCACCGCACCATGAGGCTAAACGTAAGCTATAGTATATGGTCCATTCCAGGGAGACCTCAATTTTCCTGGAAAGACTTGTAGGCATGATTGATAAAGCATGAATTTATCTACTACTTTAAAGCTCTTCCGCAATATATTCTTATCATACCAGGCCCTCGTCTTTTCCTTCTAGAATACCGCGTTCTCATACAAATCCTTGCGTATTTCCTCTAACTCATGAATTTACAGCTTTCTGAGATATCTAGCGACATCCATCTCCATGTTGCACTTCTGCACCGCCCACCATTCCTTGTGTTCCAGTTCCACCCGAAGATGACATGCTTTTCCAAACATCAACCGGAATGGCAGCATTCCATTTGGTGTATTATAAGCGGTCCGGTAGGCCCATAGAGCATCATTTAACCTCCTGCTCCAATCCTTCCTATTTGGGGCTACCGTTTTCTCTAGAATACCTTTAATCTGTCTATTGGATATTTCAACTTGGCCATTACATTGGGGATGGTAAGAGGTAGAGACTCTTTGAGTGACGTGGTATTTCACTAGAAGTGCGCTCACCCTCTTGTTACAGAAGTGGGTTCCTTGATCACTTATAATAGCCTTTGGTATTCCAAAACGAGAAAATATATTCTCTTTTCAGAAATCTTCCACCACTTCGGAACATCAGTTTTAGTGGCATTCGCTTCCCCCTATTTGGAAACATAGTCTACCGGAAGTAAAATATATAGATTCCGAAAAGGGCTAGGAAATGGTCTCATAATGTCTATCCCCAAAACATCAAAAGTCTCACAAAAGACTAATGTTGTTTGTGACATTTCATCTCTGCTCGATATCTTTTCGACCCTTTAGCATCAGTCGCAGGCTTTACAAAAAGGTATATGTATCACGAAAGATTGTAGGCCAATAGAAGTCTGCTTCTCACACCTTCCTACTTGTCTTATTAGCCCTAAAAATGATCCCACATGCATGAGAATAACAAAAATTTAAGACTGATTTAAAGTTATTATCCGGGAGATATCGTCGGATAATCTTATCAACACAGTGCCTCCATAGGTAATGAGTCTAGATTAGGTGTGAATGTGATTTTGGAAGTGAAAAAAGGGATTTTGGAGGAAAATTGGTGGATAGAAGGTGTTGAATGGATGTTGTTTATGGAGGGTTGTTTGAATGTGCGAACAAGGATGGAAGATTGAGAGGTTTTGTGAATTGGATTTGGAGAAATTTTGGGTGCTTGGTGTGGGTTGTAGAGGGATGACGATTTCTAGGTTAAGGATGGAGTAATTGAAGTTTTATGTTATTACAGTTTTCCTTTTTTCTTTTTTGGATTTAAAGTCAGGAAAAGAGGGTTGGGGCCCAGTAACGTGCTATGGGACCCGGTCGCTCGTTTGTGTAGCTATTGTTACGCGGCCGCGCTCTTATTAGTGTGGTTGTGTCTTTGCTAATTCTCCATTCCACTAGCTCCATCATACATAAAAATTCAAAATAAAGAAAAATTATCTAATACCTCCGCTTGCCTCATGAGTAGTGCCGTACTTTGAATCTTCAGCTCGACTTATAGCTTCGCTATCAATTATTCATCCCTTGGTTCGTCAAGAGCCATCTCATTCAAGAATTCCTTGGTGAATCCTTCTTTGTAATGTTTTAACAATTGACCATTCACCTTAGAGACATTGTGGGTGTTTGGATCAAATAGTTCCACCGCACCATGAGGCTAAACGTAAGCTATAGTATATGGTCCATTCCAGGGAGACCTCAATTTTCCTGGAAAGACTTGTAGGCATGATTGATAAAGCATGAATTTATCTACTACTTTAAAGCTCTTCCGCAATATATTCTTATCATACCAGGCCCTCGTCTTTTCCTTCTAGAATACCGCGTTCTCATACAAATCCTTGCGTATTTCCTCTAACTCATGAATTTACAGCTTTCTGAGATATCTAGCGACATCCATCTCCATGTTGCACTTCTGCACCGCCCACCATTCCTTGTGTTCCAGTTCCACCCGAAGATGACATGCTTTTCCAAACATCAACCGGAATGGCAGCATTCCATTTGGTGTATTATAAGCGGTCCGGTAGGCCCATAGAGCATCATTTAACCTCCTGCTCCAATCCTTCCTATTTGGGGCTACCGTTTTCTCTAGAATACCTTTAATCTGTCTATTGGATATTTCAACTTGGCCATTACATTGGGGATGGTAAGAGGTAGAGACTCTTTGAGTGACGTGGTATTTCACTAGAAGTGCGCTCACCCTCTTGTTACAGAAGTGGGTTCCTTGATCACTTATAATAGCCTTTGGTATTCCAAAACGAGAAAATATATTCTCTTTTCAGAAATCTTCCACCACTTCGGAACATCAGTTCTAGTGGCATTCGCTTCCCCCTATTTGGAAACATAGTCTACCGCAAGTAAAATATATAGATTCCGAAAAGGGCTAGGAAATGGTCTCATAATGTCTATCCCCAAAACATCAAAAGTCTCACAAAAGACTAATGTTGTTTGTGACATTTCATCTCTGCTCGATATCTTTTCGACCCTTTAGCATCAGTCGCAGGCTTTACAAAAAGGTATATGTATCACGAAAGATTGTAGGCCAATAGAAGTCTGCTTCTCACACCTTCCTACCTGTCTTATTAGCCCTAAAAATGATCCCACATGCATGAGAATAACAAAAAGTTAAGACTGATTTAAAGTTATTATCCGGGAGATATCGTCGGATAATCTTATCAACACAGTGCCACCATAGGTAGTGAGTCTAGATTAGGTGTGAATGTGATTTTGGAAGTGAAAAAAGGGATTTTGGAGGAAAATTGGTGGATAGAAGGTGTTGAATGGATGTTGTTTATGGAGGGTTGTTTGAGTGTGCGAACAAGGATGGAAGATTGAGAGGTTTTGTGAATTGGATTTGGAGAAATTTTGGGTGCTTGGTGTGGGTTGTAGAGGGATGATGATTTCTAGGTTAAGGATGGAGTAATTGAAGTTTTATGTTATTACAGTTTTCCTTTTTTCTTTTTTGGAATTAAAGTCAGGAAAAGAGGGTTGGGGCCCAGTAGCGTGCTATGGGACCCGGTCGCCCGTTTGTGTAGCTATTGTTACGCGGCCGCGCTCTTATTAGTGTGGTTGCGTCTTTGCTTATTCTCCATTCCACTAGCTCCATCATACATAAAAATTTAAAATAAAGAAAAATTATCTAATACCTCGGCTTGCCTCATGAGTAGTGCCGTACTTTGAATCTTCAGCTCGACTTATAGCTTCGCTATCAATTATTCATCCCTTGGTTCATCAAGAGCCATCTCATTCAAGAATTCCTTGGTGAATCCTTCTTTGTAATGTTTTAACCATTGACCATTCACCTTAGAGACATTGTGGGTGTTTGGATCAAATAGTTCCACCGCACCATGAGGCTAAACGTAAGCTATAGTATATGGTCCATTCCAGGGAGACCTCAATTTTCCTGGAAAGACTTGTAGGCATGATTGATAAAGCATGAATTTATCTACTACTTTAAAGCTCTTCCGCAATATATTCTTATCATACCAGGCCCTCGTCTTTTCCTTCTCGAATACCGCGTTCTCATACAAATCCTTGCTAATTTCCTCTAACTCATGAATTTACAGCTTTCTGAGATATCTAGCGACATCCATCTCCATGTTGCACTTCTGCACCGCCCACCATTCCTTGTGTTCCAGTTCCACCCGAAGATGACATGCTTTTCCAAACATCAACCGGAATGGCAGCATTCCGTTTGGTGTATTATAAGCGGTCCGGTAGGCCCATAGAGCATCATATAACCTCCTGCTCCAGTCCTTCCTATTTGGGGCTACCGTTTTCTCTAGAATACCTTTAATCTGTCTATTGGATATTTCAACTTGGCCATTACATTGGGGATGGTAAGAGGTAGAGACTCTTTGAGTGACGTGGTATTTCATTTGAAGTGCGCTCACCCTCTTGTTACAGAAGTGGGTTCCTTGATCACTTATAATAGCCTTTGGTATTCCAAAACGAGAAAATATATTCTCTTTTCAGAAATCTTCCACCACTTCGGAACATCAGTTCTAGTGGCATTCGCTTCCACCTATTTGGAAACATAGTCTACCGCAAGTAAAATATATAGACTCCGAAAAGGGCTAGGAAATGGTCTCATAATGTCTATCCCTAAAACATCAAAAATCTCACAAAAGACTAATGTTGTTTGTGACATTTCATCTCTGCTCGATATCTTTTCGACCCTTTAGCATCAGTCGCAGGCTTTACAAAAAGGTATATGTATCACGAAAGATTTTAGGCCAATAGAAGTCTGCTTCTCACACCTTCCTACCTGTCTTATTAGCCCTACAAATGATCCCACATGCATGAGAATAACAAAAAGTTAAGACTGATTTAAAGTTATTATCCGGGAGATATCGTCGGATAATCTTATCAACACAGTGCCTCCATAGGTAATGATCATCCCAGACGTACAATTGGGCTTCACGCTTGATTTTATCCTTTTGGGATTTAGAGTAATTTAGACGAAACTCGCCTAGAACAAGGTAGTTCACTTCATCTGTGAACCAAGGTTTGAATGACTTGAGTACAAAGATTTTGAACTCGGGATTAGTATGGGGAAAAACGCACGAACCCTATGGAACGGTCGCGTATGTTGGGGCGCGGTCGCTCTTTTCGCCAGAACACATTCCGCAGTCGTGCCTGATAGGGCGGGGTCGCGCCTCCATCTCAGCAGAAACCATGTATAACATCTCGTTTGGAAATTCAACAAGTATAAGAGTTTTCGGCTCCCCGTCCTCTTGGATGATTCTACTCAAATGGTCAGCGACCAGATTCTCAGATCTCTTCTTGTCCCTTATTTTTACATGAAAGTCACTCAGCAATAGGACCCATCATATGAGTCGTGATTTAGAATTCTTTTTTGTTATTAAATAGCGGAGTGCCGCATAATCTGTATGTATAATCACTTTAGTGCCCAACAAATACTGTCTAAATTTCTCCAGGGCAAAGCCACACCTAGTATCTCCTTCTGAGTAGTGGAGTAGTTCCGTTGATCTCCATTCAAAGTGGTTGAGGCATAGTAAATGACATATATTGCTCTCCCTTCTTTTTGACCAAGAACTACCCCAACAACATAGTCACTCGCGTCGCACATGATCTCAAAGGGAATAGTCCAATCTGGTGCTTGAATAATAGAGGATTCAGTAAGGTGGGCTTTTAAGGTGTCAAAAGCCTTCTTGCATTCGCTGGTCAACTCAAATGTGACCTCCTTCTTCAACAACTCACACAAGGGTGCTGAAATTTTGGAGAAGTCCTTAAATTAATCTGTGGTAGAGCCTCGCGTGACCTAAAATGATCTTACTTATCTAACATTATTAGTATATGGAACAGACTGGATAACATCAATTTTGTCCTTGTCTAACTCAATACGCTTGGCCAAACAATGTGGCCTAAAACAATCCCTTGCTCAACAATGAAGTGGCACTTCTCAGAATTAAGTACCATATTAGTCTCTATACATCTCTTTTGAACAAGGGCTAAATGGTCTAGACAATGATCAAAGTTGTCCCGATGTACTGTGAAGGCGTCCATAAAGACTTCAATAAAACCCTCCATGTATTCAGAAAAGATACTCACCTACATCAGTGAAAAGTCTCAGGCGCGTTACACAGTCCAAATGGCATCCTGAGGTAAGACAAAGTACCAAACGAGCATGTAACCGTGGTTTTTTTCTAGGTCCGCCGATGCAATAGCAATATTAAAGTACCATGAATAACCATCCAAGGAGCAGTATTAGTGTCTCTCAGCTAATCTCTAAGCATCTGTCATTGAACGGTAGGGGGAAATGATCTTTCTTGATCACTTCGTTCAGCTTGCGGTAATCAATACAAACTCACCAACCTGTTTGGGCTCTAATGGTAACTAATGCTCCGTTTGACAACCGTAGATGAATTTTTCTTTTTATCAAGATGAAATCTGGTGGATAAATTTAAATTAGATGAAATTAATGGTAGGGAATTTTAGGTAGATGAAAATTATTGAGGTACTTGTTGGTTCTCAACAACTGTAAAAACCCCTTTTTAGGGACAACCTGTGTTGGACTCAACCACTGGCTATGTGAGATCGGAAATATCATACCAGTCTGAAGAAGTTTTAACACTTCCTTTTTTACCACCTCCATCATTAGTGGATTCAGTATCCGCTCGGGCTGTTCGGACTACTTTGCTCCTTCATCTACAAGAACTATGTTCATACAGGTGGAAGGGCTAATCCATATCAGCAATAGTCCACCCAAGAACCTTAACGTTATTTTTCAGCACCTCTACCAGTCTTTCTTCTTGCTCCTCTGACAACTTGGTAGAAAGGATGATCGGGAGAGTATCATTCTCACCAATGAAGGCATAATTAAAGTGTTCTAGTAGTTTCTTGACCTCAAAATTTGGTTCATGTTACATTGAGGAGAGAAGCTTGTCGCTCTCCATTGTTTTTTACAGGGGCCCGCCGGCCAAATACACCTCATCTGCACTCAAGTTATCTAGCATCATATGCATATCGGGTGCTGGTTTTATGTTTTTGTGAATTGAGTTATCAATGCTATTTTCTATGATAGATTTTAATGTGTCTACACTAGATAGGTTGAAGGAGTCTTCCACAATGGAGTCAAGCATATCAATAAAAGAAATAGCAGCAACATCCTCAATAGGATGTTATGGCATCAAAAATATTAAATTTCACAACCTCCCCATCAAATTCTAATGTTAGAGACCCACTCGCTAAATCAATCTTTTCCTTAGCAGTTCTAATGAAAAGTATACCTAAGAGTATGTGTGCATATTGTCCATCATGTTCCATATCTAACACGAAAAAATCAGCAGGGAAAAATAACTTATCAACCATTACTAGAACGTCTTCAACAACTCACATGGGATAAACAATAGATCTATCAACTAGTTGCATTACTAACCCGGTTTCATGCAAAGGTCCTAATCCTATAAGCTTATACAAAGAATATGGTATCATATTGATAGGTGCACCTAGGTCAAGCATATCCCTTTCAAAACGAGTTTCACCTATACAACAAGGAATGCTTGCCATACCAGGATTGCTGCACATCTTAGGCATGCACATTTGGACTACCACAGATATTTTTTTGCTTACTGTAATCTTCTATTGCCCTTTTAGTTGCTGGTTCCTCTTCACTTGGCATAGCTCCTTCAAAAAATTAGTATAAAAAGGAACATTCTTTATTAGTCTGAGCAAGGGGGTGTTTACTTCACAGTTTCTGAAAGTCTTGAAGAGTTCCTTGTCGTACTCTAGCCTCCTTTTGTCTCTCAATGCTTCAGAAAAAAATGCTTGGGGCTTCAGAGACCCAAGTGTTGGAATGTTTGGGCGCACATAATTGATATGTCTCAATTTGAAATCACCTCGCGGATCGTCTATCTCCTCTTTGGTATCAAGTGATGCAACTGTATCACATTCATCCGCGTTCACGTCTTCAGTGGTAGTAGTGACGCGGGCGTGCATTACAAGGGTGCAATCGCGCATATATTCAGATTCTTCGGCGCATCGCACGTCTCAGGGCACGGTCGCGCACTTTTTTCCGGAAAAATCACCGCCTTGGCGTTGTCGCGTTGCTCGTGGACGTGATCGCGTCCCTCAGTAGGACGTTTTGCGCGGGCGCGTGTATAAGGGAACGGTCGTGCCTCTGTCTCATCAACTATGTCTTTCTCTGGATTAAAAGGAGGTTTTTCCAAATTTCTCCCACCTCTTAATGTTGCAGCACTGACATTTCTACTGTTTGGGTTTACTGTCGGTTGAGATGGTGATGAATCGGACTGGTTCTGTGCCACGATATATATTGTCTATGTCTTTGTTTCCATGTTCTTTATACTTTCCTAAGTAGCTTGGGTTAATTCATTACACTTCTTAGTCCAAACAGTTATCAATTCCATAGAAGACGGTTTAGGACGAGGTTGCGATTCACGAGGCCTCCACCTTTGGTGTTGCTCAGGTTTGCCTCTATACCTCAGATTATAGTTGTTCTGTTGTTGATCAGTCCAAAGACGTAGAGGTCCATATCCACTCACAAAGTCAACTTCCACAACTGTATCTTCCAGCAACTCGAGACATTTTTTAGAGTGGTGGGACGGGCTCGAGCATACCCTACAGACTCTCGATGATTGTTGCCCGATCCTCGACAATAAACTAGCAAACATCTTCTTCATTTCCACTAGAAAACATCTTCTTCATTTCCGCTACTCTCTCGATGTGGGTTATCCCATAGCTCTTGGTAATTTTTTCCATATGTCGAAGTCTCTCCATGTCATTCTCAAGAGTCATATTAAGAATGCTCCCACCACAAGCAGCATCAACCATTCTTCTTTCTGAATTTAGAATCCCTTGAGTTACAAGAAATATCAGATCATCCTGCACATATCCATGGATGTGGAAGCTAGCAACCAACCCATTGAAATGCCACAAGTAATCATACAGAGATTCCTCATCTTTCTGCTTTACCTGGGCGATCTCTATTTTCAGCACACTATCTTTCTTAGCTGGGAAGTACATATTTAGGAACTCTCTTTGCGACTTCTCCCAACTATCTATGGACCTATTAGGTAGATGGTAATACCAGGACCTTGCTCTTTCAGCATAAACCCGAATGCTCTCATCTTGATCTGCTCTTCAGTAACATTTGATGGTTCTATAGTCATGCAGACATCATGGAATTGGTTGAGATGCATGAGCAAATCCTCTCTGGGAAGACCATGAAAAGTGGGGAGAAGATTTATCACCACAGGCTTCAGCTCGAATGTCACCTCACGAGCAAGAAGTGGTAGAATCACTGCTCGAGGTTGCAGTGCCAGATTGAAATTATTACGCTCCCTCAATGTCTGGCTACTATCATTATTCCCTTGCATAAGTGTTTGTACCACTTGTGAGAGTTGATCTATTTGCATTTTTTGGTTTGCCATTATGTTTTCAGGAGTCTGCTCTCCTCTTCCTGGATTTGAATCAACAAGAAAGTGATTAGTAGCACAGGTGTTGACCGTATATTGGTCAGCACCAAAGTCAATGAAATTAAAAACACAAGAAAAGAAGTTTAGACTCTCCGAGGACATCGCCAAATTTGACGAGCCATAAAACTTGTGTCGTTATGCTCGATAAAATGTGAATTACCTCACCAACTACACTAACTAGTAAAGTGGCAAGAAAGGGTTGAATCCCACAAGGAGTCAGATAATCAGTTCTTGTGTAATTAATATGACTAACTTATAAGGTAACCAAAGGGGGGTTTTGTATTTAACTAATCTAACTAATGAATTCAAACAAATAATATGAGAAAAACACACTTCGTTCAATAAACATCCATACAAGAGATTGATATGTTGATCATTGACAACTATTAATCCTAAATTCAACAATTCATATGTTTGTCCTAGTTCAACAATTCATATATTTGTCCTAATCCCTGTTTTGATATAGTTATTAGTTCAAGTAGTCCTAATAGCCCTTACTAAGCTACAACCTGAAACTATCAAGATGTAATAACCAAGCAGCAATGAACTCATGAATAGATATGTGCATGCAGTACCATTGATTGATGGTCGATATTTAACATGCAATCAACTTTCTCTACAATTACAAGCTCTACTAGATCATGCAATATTTTTGATACCTAACGATAAGACTCTCCAACTAGGACAAGTCAAACCTAGTGATGTGAATAAATCGAATCTAACTAGGAGGACAATCCAGACAGACAAATTCAAATCAATAAACAATTAACACAAGAGAGATGAAACAACTCAAAATATGAAATAGAACAAAGGTAGAAGTCTTACGACCAATCTAATCCGGAGGTTTTTCAATTGAACAAAGTGAAAGGGACTAGTGTGACATAGTTCTCTTGATACGTAGAAAATATGAAATTGTTGTAAGATAAAAAAAATGGAGGCTAACTCCAAAACCCTACATAAACAAAGCTGAATCTCAAAACTAATTATTGAAAATAACAAAGCCCGGTCCGTAACCCTCTAACCAAGAATTAGGCCCAGATCTATTTCCTCGCCATGCCTACATGTTGTCCTGCCCAGCAAGGACGCGATCGCCCAAAGTGTGGAATCCGGCTACTACTTTAACTCTACTCGTCACGAGTGGAATCGGCCTACTACTTCATAGTAAATGAAAATCATGTAGAACTCTAAGTGAAAGGACATCAACTAGAACAAGAACACAATATGCTCAAACTCAACCTAAATTCCACAACATCACCACCACTCATAAATACCATCAAATCAAATTCCTAGGAAAAATCTACATAACTCCACCACAATAATATGCATCAAACACCATGTGAGAACAAATCTAACCTACACAGCTCCTTAGCATCATAAAATATGCACCAAAACACCATAATAAGCATAAAAATCTCCACTCCCCCATGCTTCAACACAACCAAGTCCTAAATATTCAATAAATCTCCAAAACCACAACAAAATGAACGCAAAATCACTAACATCCTTCCAAAAGCTCAAGATGAGAGCAAGCTCATAGATACTACACCTTATCTCTCCAAGTGAAAACCTACTCGAAAATACTCCTATACACCGTACACTAATTTCTCCTTGCCAAGCAAAATCCAACATCCTAACTCACTCAATTCTTTTCACACCAATCCTTGCTTAGGCACCCTTTCCGGTTTTCACCTAACACTCTCATAAAATTGTGTTAACGAACCTCACTATCACTCTAAATCGTATTTTTGTCAGGCCTATTACTTGCCAGATTACCTGCTTAATACCTAAGCCACCCTTTTGGTTTTTCAACTCATCCCATGATTTAATTTTTGGCTTTTTTAATCTTTATACCATTTTGTTTTATTTTTCAAAAATGATAAGTAGAAATTGAACTCCTCTCCCACACTTAAAGTAGACATTCTCCTCAATGTATGGATATAATAGATACGGGAAAAGAGGATGATAGCCAAAAGGTATGGAGAAACTTTTGATGGAAGGAACTCAGAAACGATCATTGTCATCGTCAATGCACACTTGTGGTTGCAATGGTTGTTGAAGGTGGATATGTACTTGAAATGGATTTCCGGAGGTGAAAGTGAATCCGACTTAATGTAATCTTCGCGAGCACAAGCTTGCCAATGGTGGAAAGTGGATCTCCAACTAAGTTGTGGAATCATGAAACAGGTTGTCTTTGAATAGTGTTGGATAATAATTGGTTCTCAAGACTTGAATCAAAATTATTCTCCCTTGATAAACTAATTTAGTATTTCTTAGTAAAGTTTAGTTTAAATTTCATTATGTGTTTGATGTGAGTTTATCTAATATCTATCTATGCAAAAGTTGTATTCTTGTCACTTGGCCTGAACATTTATTGATTTATTGATTAAGTTCTATTCATATCATCTAGGATTTCATTTGATTTATAATATTGCTAGGATATTTTGTGCATGTTTGATTAATTCTATTCCTTCAAAGCTAGCATGTCATTCTAGTATCTAGTTGTGCTAGGTTGTTGATAACGCGTGTTTGTCAGGTAATTTATAAGTGACCAAACACGGCTATGCAAAACAGAGTTCTATAAACTCTTAAACCGACTAACTAAACTAACCCAAGGGTAGTCAAGTGGAAAAATCGGTCGAAATCACGGGAGGTATAAATACTTAGGAAATTATAATTAATGTTAGTCCTAAAGTAACCAATCACGAGAATGCAAAGTCTTGCCAGGGGACTTAAGTGACAAACAAAGAGGATTTTACCAACCAAACAAAGAGATCAATTAAGGGAAAAAAGGAAAAACAAAGTGAAGCAAGACTCAATAGACTAAACACTTAAGCAGATCAATCCATTTCCAACACACAAGTTGATCCTAGAAATTCATCCAATACCTAATATTGCAATTGATTCCTTCTCCCAAATTAAATTAACTAGCACCTCAAATAGAGCATACTAATCATGTCCTAATTAGTTAACCACGAAGAAGACCTATAATTCTAAATAAAGTTGGAATTAATGCAAAGAGCACAAGAATATGAGCATGAGTGACTAGCCCTAATATCAATTCTCTACATATAAGTCCGAGCTCAAATATATACAAAAACCATAAGTTTTTTCTTCAAAGGAATATAATATGAGAAACGAAATAATCTATCTGAGCAATATGATATAATCGATTCAATCCTAGATGATTGGCCAAGAACTCAACCAATAAATCAATTAACTTTCAAGCTCAAGATAACTAATAGCATCAAATATCGCAATAGGTAACGAATTGAAAATCTCACAACTAAATCAAACTGTAAACTTCATAATCTGGATAAGTTATTAATGCTTAACCTATAGTCATCATGCACAACAATAGAGAAAGTCAAAGCACCCAAAAGATAGAAGGAGGCAGCCAAGAGAAAGCGTAGAATTGTATATCTTCTGACTAATATCTTTTCTTCTTAAATACTAACCCTAATCTTCTAGACTAAGAAAAGGAATTAATAACAATAATATCTTAATTAAACTAACTAAAAGATAACAAACTGATGTACAATCTCGGACATTTAAAAATGAATAACCGTCCATCTTGCAGAGGAATCATCGGTCCTACTAACAACAAGCAGCGGCGGGCGCCTAAGATTACCGGCGGCCGGTGCCGAGCACATTTCAACATCTTCTACGTTGTAGAAAAAACACTATAACTTGTGACTCCAAACTCCGATTACGCTTATCTTTTGATGGAAGAAACGATATTTTGTTATGTAACTCCTCAACTTCTAATCACTTCATTAAATAATCGGAGCTGAGAAAAATGACCATTTTAACTAAGTAAAGTGTTCTACAACTCATATCATTGACCCGGTCATCAACTCTTCGTCTTCAACTCCTACTTCAATCTTCAAAGCCTTCAATATATTATAAGACCTTATTAATCGCTTGATATTGCACACTTCATGTAGAATCATCAATTTATCCAAATGTTCACTCAAGGTTATTAAAATCGGGGTTTTAGGATCAGATCAAAAGAAACCCTTAGGATCGAATCGTAAAATCGGATCATAGAGTCGTGTGATTCTAAAGACTAATAAAAGACTTTTTACTATTTAATTATAAATATTTTACTTCAAAAAATAATATTACAAGTAATCGTTCAAAGGGATAATTATTTTTTGAATATGAAATCATGTACACTAAATATTGTTTATAAATCTAGATTCAAGACATTCACAAATAAGACTTATTGTTATAGACAATTGCAATTAGGGTTGTTTTGGTTGTTGAGAATACATGAGTAAGATCTTATGATTTTTACGTAGTACTAAAGATAGATGCACATAAAGAGTGATTTTAATCATGCGAAAGATAAATATCTAGAATAACCAGACATTTAAAATAGGCATTAGTGTCTAATCATAGTTTAACGTTAGGATCATACATAGATCGTAAAATTGCAAGATCCTAATGTTATTATGAGATCCAATAATATCCTTGGTAATATTGTGGAACTAATAGATTCTAATGATAGATCTGGATCAAAGATCTATGTTGGATCGTAAAATCTTAAGTTTTAAAGATTCGGATCTATATTTTAATAACTATGTCTGCACTAGTATAGCTCATATAGTACCAAAATAATGTCAAATCCTTTTGTAATAAGCGAGACATGTATGTGTGTATGAAACTCCTCCACACATGAACTCTACTTGTCTCGAGTGGAAACAAGGTACTACTTCATAGCAAATGAAAATCATGTCGAAATCCAAGTGAAAGGTCATCAACCAGAACAAGAAAACAATATGCTCAAAATCATCCTAAACTCCACTACATTACCACTACTTATAAATACGATCAAATCAAATCCCGAGGAAAAGCATGCATAGATCAACCATAATAATTTTCATCAAACACCATCTGTGAGAAAATCTAACCTAGACTACTCCTTAGCATCATCAAATGCGCACCAAAACATCATAATAATCATAAAAATCTCCACTCTCCCATACTTCAACACAACCAAGTCCTAAATATGCAATAAATCTCCACAAGCACAACAAATTAAACGGAACATCACTAACCTCCTTCCACAAGCTCAAGATGAGAGCAAGCTCATATATACTACGACTTCTGTATCCAAGTAAAAACCTACTAAAAAATACTCCTATACACCGAACACTTATGTCTCCTTGTCAAGCAAAATCTAACATCCTAAGAAACTCAATTCTTTTCACTACAATTCCTGCTTAGGACCCTTTCGAGTTTTCCCTTAAAACTCTCATAAAATTTTGCTCACCTACCTCACTATCACTCTAAATCTTATTTTTGCCACGAATATTACCTACCAGATTATCTGCTTAAGACCTGAGCCGCCCTTTCGGGTTTTCAACTCATCCCAAGATTTAATTGTTGGCATTTTTAATCTTTATGCTCTTTTATTATTTTTTTTAAAAGTGATAAGTAGAATAACAAACTCCTCTCTTACACTTAAAGTAGACATTGTTCACAATGTATGGACATAATAGATAAGGGAAAAGAACGTGTTACACAAAAGGTACGGTGAAACTCTTGATGGAAGGAACTCAGAAACGCTCCTTGTCCTCTTTAATGGACAAGTGTGGTTACAATGGTTGTTGAAGGTGGAAATGTACTCTCAATGGATTGCTGGAGATGAAAGTGAATTCGACTCAATGTAATGTAGGTGAGAACAAGGATGGCAAAGGTGGAAATGGATCTCTGACTGAGTTGTGGAATAATGAAAGGGGTTCTCCTTGAGTAGTGTTGGGTAAAAATGGAACTCACCAGTATTCAAGATGGTATGTGGTGGTTAAACCTCACAATCTCTCATAGCTCCCATATTTACACTCTAACTTTTCTGGATTCCATTTCAATTCTCTCTTTAGTAGTTCTTTCTTTTCTTCTTTCTATCCCTCGAATCTTTTAGCTTACATAGTCAGTCGCATCTTCTCTCAACTTTTTTTCACTCTTTTCTTTACTCTCAAATTCTTTTGAAAACTCTAATTTCTTTTCTTCACAAGACCTCACATAGTCACTGATTTTAAAAAGAAGATCAAGATATTAGGAATTAAACCTCGGAATGTGTAGGACACGTGGTAATTAAAATCATAATAGATAATTCAACCAAAAGACTCTACTACTCTCTCACTCAAAGCAAACTAAGATAATTAAGAAATAACGAAATAGGAAATTACCTACATCAGATTGCATCCCAATAAGCTCTTTTTTTAACGTCATGGCTCGATGTCATTAAGCTCATTATCCAGGATCAATCAGGATCTTGACTTTCCATATAAACCTCACTATCATAGCCCAACTATTTTGTTCTTCTTTGATGGGCTTCGTTAGTTTGAACTTGGTCAGACTAATCGCTTTTTTTGTTTTGATGATGATATACACTACATTTGATCTATCTTGTGTTTTCTAAGCTTTAAAGGAGTAGCTTAAGAAGTCAAGAGAGTCTCTTTGACCAAATGAACAAGTTAGTGACTAGCTTTGAGCCTTGCGAAGATAGCATATATAGCAAAGGCAGTCTCAACCAACTCCAAGTTGAAGAATCACAATTCAAGAGTGAAGGTGTGAAGAAGAGTTGAAGGCCAAGGACTAGCGGAGTGATGAAGAGAGTCGTTGTCGGCTAGTGTATCCAATGATTCAAAGATAGAAGAAATGAAGTGAAGGAAATCTGCCCTGGTTTCTTATGTTGCACCACCGTGTAGAGTATTCATGCCAGGTGATGGGAAAGACGTGAAGCTCAGGATACCCGAATGTGTTTCAATCTATGGAGAGTGAGGAGAGTGGATCTCCAGCGTGGACGAGTTGAAGTAGAGTGTTGTGGAGCGGATCGCCAGCATGGCAGAAGTTTGTTACAAGTTTGTTGCTCAAGAAAAAGGAGATATTTGTGGAGGAGCTGCATGGGAGAGTAGTCACACGGATTGTCAAGGTTGCAATCTCCTTTAGTACAATATTGTATAGTGTTTTCTAACTTGGGTAAGAAGTTTAGGACTTCTATAAATAGTTGTAAAAATTGTATGTATTTGCACGAGCTTGGGACACCTCGAGAGGGAGAGAAAGTCTAGCAAGCACAAACACAACAAGATCAGGAAAGCTTGGGAGTTACTACGTTGAGTGTCTTGGAGGGATGCAACAGGATTGAAAGCTGGGTGATTAGTAAGGTTGAGTTTTTAGGGCATAGTGGTGTTCTCTAAAGGAGCGAGTGTTGTCTATACAACTTGATAGCAACAATTGTTGTAAGTGAGCTGAACGCGAGTGTACTGAGTGGAGACTTATAAGCCCTTGTAATTCTTTGTTCATTATATTCAATATATTGGTGAGTTTCATTCCGGACATGTATTATTGCCAAGGGTTCTCACCTTAAAAATTCTCTATGTGCATATTGAGCTGAATCTTTCATTAGACCATTTAAGATTCATATTGTGGGTTTTCCTTGTTATTCCTCATATATTGCATACTTGCTTTCTAGTATGTTGTGCTTACTTAAAGGGAAACGACTTGCTTAAAAGTGTTTTTAACTTCTGCATATCTTAAACACTAAAGCTAGTCAATCGAGCTACTCTTCCCTAAGAGTTATTCGATTCAAAGCTACTATATAATGATTTTCAACAAGCAAATCACTCATATCTATACTCGATTTGTTGAGAGCTAGTCTTTGGATACTAGCTTTATAGTTTTTGTTAATTGATTATAGAGTAAGTGTAACATTTACATATGTATCTTGTTACACTCGCTTTTTATCTCGATCCTACCCCTCGTCAAACCCACAATTGGTATCAGAGCACATGTTGCTTAATCTTGCACAGGTTGATTACTACTCTATAGTTTGAAGTCATGGGCAATGAAAAACACTCTTTCAACCTAAGGATCTCTCTAGCTAAGACACATATCTTATATGAGGGGTGAACTAGAATGGTGGCTCTCAATGACTAAGAACTGCATCCAACAAACTGACTATCAATGTTGGAGGATCATAGAGAAAGGTGAAGAAAAGCTCGAAGACAAAACCGACTGTTACAAATGGGGACCAACTGAGTATACTACACTCAAGAAGAATGCCAAAGAAAAGCAACTCACCCTCAACGCTTTCTCTCGAAAGGACATCGACAAGATCATGTCTCTATCCACTGCAAAGCTCATGTGGGAAGCCATCATTGATATGCACAGCGGTAGCGAGGATATGAAGAACAACCGTCGATTCGAGCTCCAAAGGGAATTCCATTTGTTTAAGATGGGAGAAAGCAAGTCTGTCTCAGATTATCATTCTTGGTTCTAGGTATTATATGATAAGATATTGATAGGAGCTTATTATATGGTGTTAACTAGCGACTATTAGCTTAGGATTAGTGGTGTTTAGGTGCTTATTGAGTGGTATTCCCGGAATCCGGTATGGTGTTCATTTATGGATTTGCGGGATGCTCATAAGCGGTATTTTATGGTTTTAATATGGAGATCCCGTTTGTACTCAATTTTAGAGCATTTGGGACGGAGCTAGAGAGAAGGATACCACACCTACACCCATGGAGAAGCCAAGAGGCCAAGCCGAGCTGCCTCGAAGCTTATAGAAGACCGAAGACCAGTTTGAGAGAAGACGTCACGACCGAGAGGAGGTGTCGCGACCGACATCTAGCCCCAAAGAAGAAGTCACGACCGAGACTACATGTCGCGATTGAGACTTAACCTCAGTTGACATGTCTCGACCAAGACCGTCCTGTCGCGATCGCGACTTTTTCCGACTTGAGAACTGAAGCTAGATCGCGATCGCGACCCACATGTCTTGATCGCGACGCGGAGACGGACCGGCCCATATTGCAGATTTTATCCGAGATTCTGATTTGTTTTTCCCTATTTTATTAGTTATTTTGATTATTTTATTTCCCTTTCACTAGATACTATATAAACCTTTAGAAATTAGGTTAGAGGAGACCTTTGATTCTTTTTACACCTTCATCCTTAGAAATTCAGCAGCCAAGAAGAAAGCTTCCACCTTTGTTCCACTTTCATCATCCTCCCTCGTTAGTTTCATCCATACTTATGTATTGCTTTCGATTGGCTATGTCTGGCTAAGATCTCTTAGTTCACTCTTAGGTTAAAGCCATTATTCTAGGAAAAGTTTGTGAGAATTCTTATGTTTATGTTCTAAGTTTAATTCATGATTGTTTTATGATCTCTTATGCTTTATTGTTTATTGATTGATCTTGATTTCATCTAGGTGCGCAACTAGGTTGATTATTATCCATCATATTGCTAGGCTTGATAACTCGATTTGAAAAGTCTTGTCTTTTAGGTAGCAATCAGAATTTGCATAGACTATTTGCGAGTGCTTATTTTGTAGAGATTATAAACCTGTGTCGAGTATCGGCAATTTTCCAATGGTATTGCATAGGCCTACTTATCTTTGATCTTTATGCTGTTGCGCTTTTGAACCTTAGGATTTATTTGGTTATTGCTTACAACAAGGGTTTCTAGGACTATTTGGACTAGTTCCTATTTACTAACAAAGAGTAGGACAACTGGATTAGATAATTAAGAATATAGGATTAATAGAATTCGGTGATCAACATTCCATAAGAATAATGCACTGATGCTAAAGTAGTGAGCTTTCCATCATTATTGTTTACAAAATCAACATTATTTGCTTTATAATTGCTAGTTTAGAATTACAATCAAAACCCCCCCTAGTTACTACTAGGTAACACAATAGAAATAACTATCGATGTGGCTCTCATGGGATTCGACTCTGACTTACCACTTTACTAGTGGAATTGTTTAGTTGGATATCTTTGACAGGAACAACGACCGTTTTACGCCTGTCAAATTTTGGCGCCGTTTCCGGGGAGCCAACTGTTATAGTTCATTTCTTTTTGTGTTAATTTGGTGTGGACCTATCTTATGGTCCACACTTGCGCCACTAATCCAGATTTGCTTGATTTCATTCCATAGATAGAGCGGACGCATCTATGCAATCTGCGAGAATCTCTAAAAAATCTAGTGATCAAATCGATGGCTGCCAGAACGTTGCGAGATCTTACAGACCCCGATCTGACGCAACAACACTTAGGAGTGACGATGCCTGCCCTGAATGTCGGCGTTACGTTCGAACTAAAGACCGGATTCATCAATTTGCTACCAAAGTTTCATGTCCTGGTTGGGGAAGACCCGATTATGCATCTTAGTGAGTTCCATGACATCTGCAACTGCAGTAAGCCGAGTAACATCACCGATGAGCAAATTAATATGAGAGCCTTCGGTCTTACTCTGAAAGACAGTGCGTGTCAATGGTATTATTTTCTACCCACCAGAAGTATCGACACTTGAGAGAAACTTCACAAAGCTTTCCTTAGTAAGTATTTCCCGTCCAAGAAGGCGGTTGCGTTGAAAAGAGCTATAGCAATGGTGGAACAGCAGGACGCCGAGACACTGTACGACTACGTAGAAAGATTTGCAAGGTCGTGTGCTTGCTGCCCATTCCATGGGTTTGAGGAGAAAGATTTGGTGACCCACCTTTACAATGGGTTACTTGATAATGAAAGGAGGTTAGTAGACGCTGCGTGTAATAGGAGTGTGCTGAATTTGACTCCCGCTGAAGCTAGAGCCTGACTAAATGAGATTGCTGAGGGAACGAGATGTTTTGGAAGGACGTACACAAGGAAAGGATTAAACGTTGTGGATTCCGGAGAGCCCGGATGGAAGAGTGAGATAGATGAATTAAAAAGTATGATCAAGAACATTACCATCGAAGATCAGAAACCTACGAGACTGTGTAGTATTTGTGCGGACGAGAGCCATCCTACCGATATGTGCCCATAACTCCAGGACCAAACCATCGCTGAAGTACATGTTGTAGGAGGTTTCGGATTTCCTAGACCTCGGTTTGAGAACAATAGCAACTTCAATCAGCGAGAGAATAACAACTATAATCCGAGAGGTAACGATCATCCTGGTTTTAGATGGGGCGACTCGGCTGGGGCGCAAAATAGACAATATCCATACAACAACCAGTACCGCGCTCCATATCAACCGAAATCCGACAAACCATCTATGAAGGAAATGCTCGAGTCCTTGACCAAACACTTCACCGCTCATGTTCAAACAACCGAGTCAAGCATATGCAGTCTAGAGAAACAGGCCGCACAAATAGCGGAAGCGGTAAATATCTTGCAATAGCAGAATTCGGGAAAGCTACCATCTCAAACTGTCGCAGCTCCGAGGGAAAACGTAATGTCATCATGATACGCGGTGGACAGTCACTCGATGAAAAGGTAGAGGAATAGATGTTGAAAATGGTTCCTGAGCTGATATCTCGGCTGAGACAGGAAGGTAGCGACCAAGACTCGACCAAGACTTGGCCCCAGTAGAGATGTCACGATTGCGACATGCATGTCTCGACCGAGATGGCGGTACTCGAGTTTCCGAAAATTTGATCGAAAAAAATCACGATCGCGAGACAACATCCCGACCGCGATTTAGCTCCAGTTCATCCAATCTTGACCGCGGCCATACATCTCGACCGCTACCAAGTGCCGATGTCCGCGACTACAAGGAGATTTTTAAAACGCTTAGTAAGTGTAAGGTGAATATCCCTCTGCTCGAACTCGTCAAGAATGTCCCTCGCTACACTAAACATTTGAAAGAACTCTGCACTAAGAAGAGAAGTGAGAAGCTACAAGGAAGGAAGAAAGTTCAGGTCAGCGAAAGAGTTTCGGCGGCCAGCCAACGGAAGATAGCTGCCAAGCGCTCAGACCCAGGGATGGTGAGTATCCCATGCACTATAGGGAAAACAAAAATCGGTAAGGCCATGCTAGATCTAGGAGTATCTATTAAGGTTTACCTTAATCATTGTATAAATCATTAAAATTAGGATCTATGAGTAGGACAGGGGTCGTGCTTCAGTTAGATGATGGGTCTACGATTTACCCGAAAGGGTTAGTCCAAGATGTGTTGGTTATGGTCGAGGACCTTATATTCCCTGCAGATTTCTATGTGCTAGATGATATTCATGATACGCAAGTTGTACTTGTCATACTAGGTAGACCCTTTATGCGGACAACTAAAACAAAATTAGACCTAGATACCTGGGCGCTTACACTCGAGTTGGACGGAGATTTTGTCAATTTTAATATATATGAGACTACGACAACATCCCTGGATGATGGCTCGGTATTCTGTATTATGGATGTTATCGAACTTTCAAACTAGGCTCGCATGTTGCTTTGGGCAGTAGCCCCACCTCACTAACCACACAGGGAAAGAAACCCGCTAAAGTTGTTGTGCAAGGTACGAAAAAGGCGAAAATAAAGCCCAAGGGTAAGTCTAAGTGTGGGGAGAGTAAGGAGAGAAAGAAGCCCAAGCAAAAATGCGTGGTCACGGAAGAGAATGGTCTAAGGTTCAAACCTTTCCATCCGTGGTTCAAGAAGATGCTGTTAGATGATGCAATTCGGAAGGGATTGAAAACGATGTTTGAGTCCTACTACGTCATGCCGCGCCGTTAACTAAGGCGCTGATCGGGAGGCAACCCAAGGGATTTTTACTAAAGTTAATCCCATTATTTTGTTTTGTTTTAATGTTTTTGTTTCAGGAAAAATCACGGGATTATCATGTAGGAAGCAATCGGAGGATAAAAGCGACTAATCTGCTTCAGCTACACGTGTCGTGATCGAGACATCATATCGCGATCATGACACCCGTTAAAAAAACCATTTTCCACGTCAGCCTTTCTTTTCCTACCCCTCTTTTCCCATCTCGGCCGGCCCTATCTCCCACATCTCGACAGAGACCCCCATCTCCATCTTCTTCCTCTTCTTTCCCAAACCCCAAATCCTCCAAAGCTCAAGTTTTCACCTCCATTCCACTCCAAATCTCTATCTACACTCCCTCACCATAACTCTCTCCATTCACCTCTTCCAATTTAATCCTAAAATCATCAAAATCACCCAAGAACCCTAACCCCCAAATTTCTCCAAATTCCTTCCAAATCAAGTTTTTCCTCCCCCAAATCAACACCACAAGACCGGATCCGTGCTCTACATTCCATATTTGAAGCGGTGTTCAAAGAGGAGGATGAACGGAGCCACCACGCGAGAAGGGAAGGAGAAAACTCAGCTGAAAATCACCGATTCTCGATCGCGACATATAGGTCTCGATCGTGACCTTGACCCAGTACCGTCCTTCCCGAGAGCCCCAAATCGCAATCGCGACATCACCCTCTCGATCGAGATTCAGTACCAGTTGTGACATCTCGACTCCGACATTCAATCTCGACCGCGACTTCGTCCCAGTTGTGACATCTCTACCGCGACATTTGATCTCGACCGTGACATTTGATCTCGACCGCGACACCGCCTCAGTTCCGCCGGGTCCATTACGCTTCATCATCGATTCAGGTATCTTCGTGTGGTCGAACTTGTTCATTCGTGGCTGTGACCACTGTATTGTGCTTGGATTGTGTTGGGTTTGTTTGAGATGGCGCCTAAGAAGCAAAAGAGAAGCTCCGACGATATTGACCGCATTTGTGAACAACAAGGATGTTGTCGAGACTCGGTTTCCGGACAAGACTTTTTTGTTTAGCTTGGGTTACTAGAGGTGATCAAGGGCATGTTTTCCAAGGTAGGTTTAGGCGGATTCTTGGGGCTAAGTGCGCCCACCTACCCGAATTTCACTCGGGAGTTTCTAAAAACCCTGACCGTTTGCCAGGACGACCGCAACAACAACGTAGTATCAATTGAATGGCGGTCGAACAATAGGAGGTGGAAGTTGAACCATGATCAGATATCCCACGCGCTGGGAGTGAGGAAAAGGCCGAAATGGGATAACGACGTGAATCATGATACAGTGACAGAGTGGTGGAGGAAGGGCCAAGGAGAGGCGTACGACACCAAACGCACAACTGATACTTTGATTGCCTTCCTGCTATGGCGCATCATTCACAAGGTGGTGGCGATGTGTTTTTGGGAACAAGGCCGAGAACAGTAAGATCTCGGTGCACCAGATGTTTCTGATGTACGCGTTCTCGTATGAATGCGAGTTCTATGTTCTTGATTGGCCGAGTCAGTTTGCGCTATCTTGTCAAGAGTCATGAAGGGCGCACTACGGCGACATTGCTGTAGGGGGGATGATCACCCTCCTTTCCATTGAAGCTGGTTGTCCCCTGCGCGATCAGCCTATCCTGGGGAGTTGTCTGTATGACGAGCAGTGGTGCATGCGGAACTTATGGCTGAAGTGGAAAGACGAGGGACTCGTGTACAAGTTCGGGCGCGGCTTCCAGATCAGATTCCCGCGAGAGGAGCCCGTCGTTTTCGGCACATGGTCTGATATGTACATCCATCCCGACGTCGTCCCATCAGGTCAGCATTTTCCCATCCCTGCTCCAGCTCCTACACGTGCACCTGCCCTCCATTCGTCCCCGCGCCTGAGCAGCTTCACTTTTACTTCGACGCCGGCGCAAGTGGATCTGGTTCCCAGAGCTACTCCGATGAGTCGTACTAGAGGACACATATGGCTCACCAGATGGGCCAGATTACAGAGGCGATGGGGGAGATGCAGACGACGACGCAGGCGATCTTCCGGAACTAGAAGGTGTTCCAGGCTGATATGTCGAGCTTACGGGAGGAGATCCGGGCGCGACCAGGAGTACCAGCACCAACAATGGGTGCTCCAGAGGCAGCAGCGGGAGCAGTTCAGAGCCAGCTACTCCGATCCGGCGCCAGCTGATGATGAGGATGACGACGATGACGCCACAAACGACGCTGATGATGATGATGATGATGATGATGATGATGATGCCGAGGAGTGATTGGGGTACCTTCTCCTTCTTCCCTTTTTATGATGTCCTCTTTTGCTGCATTGAGGACAATGCGCTATTCAAGTGTGGGGAGAGGAGTTGACGTACCGAGGAGTTCTTTGATGCTGTTTTTGGTTTTCTCTTGCTATTCCACTGACTTTCTTTATGTTTTTTCGAGTCTTTGTTGAACTGTTTTGGTTGTTTTTCGATTGAGTATATAATGGATTTATATTTCTTGAACTCTTGCATCGTTTTATTTTAATGAAAAAAATCAGAAAAACCCAAGGAGAGTAAAAAATGAATGGATCGAAAAGGGGGGCTCCAACAACAACAAAAATCAGAACAAAATAAAAATAAAAAGAATAAAAACCAGGCAAGTAGGAATTGATTTAAAAAGAAAAAGGTTGGTTCCTGAAAATAAAAAGAAAAGAAAATAGTTCCTACCACTTAGGATTTTGGTGAAAACCCGAATGGGCGCCGGGATTACATTGTTTCTGATTGATTCTATTGATTGCATATTTATTGGTGTCGGAGACATAAGAAGGGAGTTGAAGGAATGTATCGGGTTTTAGGATTCACCAAGGAGGGATAAGGAGTTAGTTTTAGCCTTTTATTCCTTTGTTATTGAGCTTATTATTATCCATACTTTGCATGCTCACCATTTCACTAGTTTATCAGATTTTTGCTACACATTATTGGTGGTTGTGATGTGTGGATTGTTTATATTATTTAGTGGTTTAGGACATTACTTGAAGAGGAGGAATAAGAAGTGTATAAGCAAGTGGGAGACTCAATTCCACCTTCATTATGATATATTTATGTACCCTTACCCCTAGAGGAGATTAGGATTCCACTTGTGCTTTAAACACACACCACTTGGTTCGATTTTATATTGTTATGGAGTGGTGACATATGAAGTGGAGAAATAAGGAGGGTTTTTGGTAGGACATCTCGGAGACATAAGAAGATAGATCAGAGTTAGGTTAGTGCTCGATTACACTTGGAGTTTGAAGTATCGTCGCTAGCAAGCTTTCTCTACACTTACTGTAGACCTTTGTGCTTTTAGGAGGCGTGAGTCTTATTTTGCTTACTCGAGGACGATCAAGGTTTAAGTGTGGGGAGGTTTGATAGGAGCTTATTATACGGTGTTAACTAGCGACTATTACCTTGGGATTAGTGGTGTTTAGGTGCTTATTGAGTGGTATTCACGGACTCCGGTATGGTGTTCATTTATAGATTTGTGGGATGCTCATAAGTAGTATTTTGTGGCTTTATTATGGAGATCCCGTTTGTACTCACTTTTAGTGAATTTGGGACAAAGCTAGAGAGAAGGATACCAGACCTACACCCATGGAGAAGCCAAGAGGCGAAGCCGAGCTGCCTCGAAGCTTATAGAAGACCGAAGACCAGTTCGAGAGAAGACGTCACGACCGAGGGGAGGTGTCGCGACCGAGATCCAAACCCAGAGAAGAAGTCACGACCGAGACTACATGTCGTGATCGAGACTTAGCCTCAGTTGACATGTCTCGACTGAGACCATCCTGTCGCGATCGGGACTTTTGCCGACCTGAGAATTGAAGCCAGATCGCGATCGCGACCCACATGTCTCGATCATGACGCGGAGACGGACTGGCCCAAATTGCAGATTTTATCCGAGATTCAAATTTGTTTTTCCCTATTTTATTAGTTATTTGATTATTTAATTTCCCTTTCACTAGATACTATATAAACCTTTAGAAATTAGGTTAGAGGAGACCTTTGATTCTTTTTACAACTTCATCCTTAGAAATTCATCAGCCAAGAAGAAAGCTTCCACCTTTGTTCCACTTTCATCATCCTCCCTGGTTAGTTTCATCCATAATTATGTATTGCTTTCGATTGGCTATGTCTAGATAAGATCCTCTTAGTTCACTCTTAGGTTGAAGCCATTATTCTAGGAAAAGTTTGTGAGAATTCTTATGTTTATGTTCTATGTTTAATTCAGGATTGTTTTATGATCTCTTGTGCTTTATTGTCTATTGATTGATCTTGATTTCATCTAGGTGCGCAACTAGGTTGATTATTATCCATCATATTGCTTGGCTTGATAATTCGATTTGAAAAGTCTTGTCTTTTAGGTAGCAATCAGTATTTGCATTGACTATTTGTGAGTGCTTATTTTGTAGAGATTATAAACCTGTGTCGAGTATCGACGATTTGCCAATGGTATTGCATAGGCCTACTTATCTTTGATCTTTATGCTGTTTCGCTTTTGAACCTTAGGATTTATTTGGTTATTGCTTACAACAAGGGTTTCTAGGACTATTTGGACTAGTTCCTATTTACTAACAAAGAGTAGGACAACTGGATTAGATAATTAAGAATATAGGATTAATAGAATTCGGTGATCAACATTCCATAAGAATAATGCACTGATGCTAAAGTAGTGAGCTTTCCATCATTATTGTTTACAAAATCAACATTATTTGCTTTATAATTGCTAGTTTAGAATTACAATCAAAACCCCCCCTAGTTACTACTAGGTAACACAATAGAAATAACTATCGATGTGGCTCTCATGGGATTCGACTCTGACTTACCACTTTACTAGTGGAATTGTTTAGTTGGATATCTTTGACAGGAACAACGACCGTTTTAACTAAGTAAAGTGTTCTACAACTCATATCATTGACCCGGTCATCAACTCTTCGTCTTCAACTCCTACTTCAATCTTCAAAGCCTTCAATATATTATAAGACCTTATTAATCGCTTGATATTGCACACTTCATGTAGAATCATCAATTTATCCAAATGTTCACTCAAGGTTATTAAAATCGGGGTTTTAGGATCAGATCAAAAGAAACCCTTAGGATCGAATCGTAAAATCGGATCATAGAGTCGTGTGATTCTAAAGACTAATAAAAGACTTTTTACTATTTAATTATAAATATTTTACTTCAAAAAATAATATTACAAGTAATCGTTCAAAGGGATAATTATTTTTTGAATATGAAATCATGTACACTAAATATTGTTTATAAATCTAGATTCAAGACATTCACAAATAAGACTTATTGTTATAGACAATTGCAATTAGGGTTGTTTTGGTTGTTGAGAATACATGAGTAAGATCTTATGATTTTTATGTAGTACTAAAGATAGATGCACATAAAGAGTGATTTTAATCATGCGAAAGATAAATATCTAGAATAACCAGACATTTAAAATAGGCATTAGTGTCTAATCATAGTTTAATGTTAGGATCATACATAGATCGTAAAATTGCAAGATCCTAATGTTATTATGAGATCCAATAATATCCTTGGTAATATTGTGGAACTAATAGATTCTAATGATAGATCTGGATCAAAGATCTATGTTGGATCGTAAAATCTTAAGTTTTAAAGATTCGGATCTATATTTTAATAACTATGTCTGCACTAGTATAGCTCATATAGTACCAAAATAATGTCAAATCCTTTTGTAATAAGCGAGACATGTATGTGTGTATGAAACTCCTCCACACATGAACTCTACTTGTCTCGAGTGGAAACAAGGTACTACTTCATAGCAAATGAAAATCATGTCGAAATCCAAGTGAAAGGTCATCAACCAGAACAAGAAAACAATATGCTCAAAATCATCCTAAACTCCACTACATTACCACTACTTATAAATACGATCAAATCAAATCCCGAGGAAAAGCATGCATAGATCAACCATAATAATTTTCATCAAACACCATCTGTGAGAAAATCTAACCTAGACTACTCCTTAGCATCATCAAATGCGCACCAAAACATCATAATAATCATAAAAATCTCCACTCTCCCATACTTCAACACAACCAAGTCCTAAATATGCAATAAATCTCCACAAGCACAACAAATTAAACGGAACATCACTAACCTCCTTCCACAAGCTCAAGATGAGAGCAAGCTCATATATACTACGACTTCTGTATCCAAGTAAAAACCTACTAAAAAATACTCCTATACACCGAACACTTATGTCTCCTTGTCAAGCAAAATCTAACATCCTAAGAAACTCAATTCTTTTCACTACAATTCCTGCTTAGGACCCTTTCGAGTTTTCCCTTAAAACTCTCATAAAATTTTGCTCACCTACCTCACTATCACTCTAAATCTTATTTTTGCCACGAATATTACCTACCAGATTATCTGCTTAAGACCTGAGCCGCCCTTTCGGGTTTTCAACTCATCCCAAGATTTAATTGTTGGTATTTTTAATCTTTATGCTCTTTTATTATTTTTTTTTTAAAAGTGATAAGTAGAATAACAAACTCCTCTCTTACACTTAAAGTAGACATTGTTCACAATGTATGGACATAATAGATAAGGGAAAAGAACGTGTTACACAAAAGGTACGGTGAAACTCTTGATGGAAGGAACTCAGAAACGCTCCTTGTCCTCTTTAATGGACAAGTGTGGTTACAATGGTTGTTGAAGGTGGAAATGTACTCTCAATGGATTGCTGGAGATGAAAGTGAATTCGACTCAATGTAATGTAGGTGAGAACAAGGATGGCAAAGGTGGAAATGGATCTCTGACTGAGTTGTGGAATAATGAAAGGGTTCTCCTTGAGTAGTGTTGGGTAAAAATGGAACTCACCAGTATTCAAGATGGTATGTGGTGGTTAAACCTCACAATCTCTCATAGCTCCCATATTTACACTCTAACTTTTCTGGATTCCATTTCAATTCTCTCTTTAGTAGTTCTTTCTTTTCTTCTTTCTATCCCTCGAATCTTTTAGCTTACATAGTCAGTCGCATCTTCTCTCAACTTTTTTTCACT
>NW_027370011.1:0-38789 GCF_046119375.1 Phyllobates terribilis
CATATACCAGAAATGTTTGAAGCTACTGACTGAATGAAAGGAGCTGGCATCTCACTCTCTTTGAATCTTCTTTATCATGCTAGGATTAGCAGGAAAAAGCAAAAAATTTCAGAATTGCACCTTGCAATGTGGAGATATTACTGTTTGTGCATTTACAATATTCATTGATTTTTGCCATTGAAAAACATGTTTTTCATATACCAGAAATGTTTGAAGCTACTGACTGAATGAAAGGAGCTGGCATCTCACTCTCTTGAATCTTCTTTATCATGCTAGGATTAACAGGAAAAAGCAAAAAATTTCAGAATTGCACCTTGCAATGTGGAGATATTACTGTTTGTGCATTTACAATATTCATTGATTTTTGCCATTGAAAAACATGTTTTTCATATACCAGAAATGTTTGAAGCTACTGACTGAATGAAAGGAGCTGGCATCTCACTCTCTTTGAATCTTCTTTATCATGCTAGGATTAACAGGAAAAAGCTAAAAATTTCAGAATTGCACCTTGCAATGTGGAGATATTACTGTTTGTGCATTTACAATATTCATTGATTTTTGCCATTGAAAAACATGTTTTTCATATACCAGAAATGTTTGAAGCTACTGACTGAATGAAAGGAGCTGGCATCTCACTCTCTTTGAATCTTCTTTATCATGCTAGGATTAGCAGGAAAAAGCAAAAAATTTCAGAATTGCACCTTGCAATGTGGAGATATTACTGTTTGTGCATTTACAATATTCATTGATTTTTGCCATTGAAAAACATGTTTTTCATATACCAGAAATGTTTGAAGCTACTGACTGAATGAAAGGAGCTGGCATCTCACTCTCTTTGAATCTTCTTTATCATGCTAGGATTAACAGGAAAAAGCTAAAAATTTCAGAATTGCACCGTGCAATGTGGAGATATTACTGTTTGTGCATTTACAATATTCATTGATTTTTGCCATTGAAAAACATGTTTTTCATATACCAGAAATGTTTGAAGCTACTGACTGAATGAAAGGAGCTGGCATCTCACTCTCTTTGAATCTTCTTTATCATGCTAGGATTAGCAGGAAAAAGCAAAAAATTTCAGAATTGCACCTTGCAATGTGGAGATATTACTGTTTGTGCATTTACAATATTCATTGATTTTTGCCATTGAAAAACATGTTTTTCATATACCAGAAATGTTTGAAGCTACTGACTGAATGAAAGGAGCTGGCATCTCACTCTCTTTGAATCTTCTTTATCATGCTAGGATTAGCAGGAAAAAGCAAAAAATTTCAGAATTGCACCTTGCAATGTGGAGATATTACTGTTTGTGCATTTACAATATTCATTGATTTTTGCCATTGAAAAACATGTTTTTCATATACCAGAAATGTTTGAAGCTACTGACTGAATGAAAGGAGCTGGCATCTCACTCTCTTTGAATCTTCTTTATCATGCTAGGATTAGCAGGAAAAAGCAAAAAATTTCAGAATTGCACCTTGCAATGTGGAGATATTACTGTTTGTGCATTTACAATATTCATTGATTTTTGCCATTGAAAAACATGTTTTTCATATACCAGAAATGTTTGAAGCTACTGACTGAATGAAAGGAGCTGGCATCTCACTCTCTTTGAATCTTCTTTATCATGCTAGGATTAGCAGGAAAAAGCAAAAAATTTCAGAATTGCACCTTGCAATGTGGAGATATTACTGTTTGTGCATTTACAATATTCATTGATTTTTGCCATTGAAAAACATGTTTTTCATATACCAGAAATGTTTGAAGCTACTGACTGAATGAAAGGAGCTGGCATCTCACTCTCTTTGAATCTTCTTTATCATGCTAGGATTAACAGGAAAAAGCTAAAAATTTCAGAATTGCACCGTGCAATGTGGAGATATTACTGTTTGTGCATTTACAATATTCATTGATTTTTGCCATTGAAAAACATGTTTTTCATATACCAGAAATGTTTGAAGCTACTGACTGAATGAAAGGAGCTGGCATCTCACTCTCTTTGAATCTTCTTTATCATGCTAGGATTAGCAGGAAAAAGCAAACAATTTCAGAATTGCACCTTGCAATGTGGAGATATTACTGTTTGTGCATTTACAATATTCATTGATTTTTGCCATTGAAAAACATGTTTTTCATATACCAGAAATGTTTGAAGCTACTGACTGAATGAAAGGAGCTGGCATCTCACTCTCTTTGAATCTTCTTTATCATGCTAGGATTAACAGGAAAAAGCTAAAAATTTCAGAATTGCACCGTGCAATGTGGAGATATTACTGTTTGTGCATTTACAATATTCATTGATTTTTGCCATTGAAAAACATGTTTTTCATATACCAGAAATGTTTGAAGCTACTGACTGAATGAAAGGAGCTGGCATCTCACTCTCTTTGAATCTTCTTTATCATGCTAGGATTAACAGGAAAAAGCTAAAAATTTCAGAATTGCACCGTGCAATGTGGAGATATTACTGTTTGTGCATTTACAATATTCATTGATTTTTGCCATTGAAAAACATGTTTTTCATATACCAGAAATGTTTGAAGCTACTGACTGAATGAAAGGAGCTGGCATCTCACTCTCTTTGAATCTTCTTTATCATGCTAGGATTAACAGGAAAAAGGTAAAAATTTCAGAATTGCACCGTGCAATGTGGAGATATTACTGTTTGTGCATTTACAATATTCATTGATTTTTGCCATTGAAAAACATGTTTTTCATATACCAGAAATGTTTGAAGCTACTGACTGAATGAAAGGAGCTGGCATCTCACTCTCTTTGAATCTTCTTTATCATGCTAGGATTAGCAGGAAAAAGCAAAAAATTTCAGAATTGCACCTTGCAATGTGGAGATATTACTGTTTGTGCATTTACAATATTCATTGATTTTTGCCATTGAAAAACATGTTTTTCATATACCAGAAATGTTTGAAGCTACTGACTGAATGAAAGGAGCTGGCATCTCACTCTCTTTGAATCTTCTTTATCATGCTAGGATTAACAGGAAAAAGCTAAAAATTTCAGAATTGCACCGTGCAATGTGGAGATATTACTGTTTGTGCATTTACAATATTCATTGATTTTTGCCATTGAAAAACATGTTTTTCATATACCAGAAATGTTTGAAGCTACTGACTGAATGAAAGGAGCTGGCATCTCACTCTCTTTGAATCTTCTTTATCATGCTAGGATTAGCAGGAAAAAGCAAAAAATTTCAGAATTGCACCTTGCAATGTGGAGATATTACTGTTTGTGCATTTACAATATTCATTGATTTTTGCCATTGAAAAACATGTTTTTCATATACCAGAAATGTTTGAAGCTACTGACTGAATGAAAGGAGCTGGCATCTCACTCTCTTTGAATCTTCTTTATCATGCTAGGATTAACAGGAAAAAGCTAAAAATTTCAGAATTGCACCGTGCAATGTGGAGATATTACTGTTTGTGCATTTACAATATTCATTGATTTTTGCCATTGAAAAACATGTTTTTCATATACCAGAAATGTTTGAAGCTACTGACTGAATGAAAGGAGCTGGCATCTCACTCTCTTTGAATCTTCTTTATCATGCTAGGATTAGCAGGAAAAAGCAAACAATTTCAGAATTGCACCTTGCAATGTGGAGATATTACTGTTTGTGCATTTACAATATTCATTGATTTTTGCCATTGAAAAACATGTTTTTCATATACCAGAAATGTTTGAAGCTACTGACTGAATGAAAGGAGCTGGCATCTCACTCTCTTTGAATCTTCTTTATCATGCTAGGATTAGCAGGAAAAAGCAAAAAATTTCAGAATTGCACCTTGCAATGTGGAGATATTACTGTTTGTGCATTTACAATATTCATTGATTTTTGCCATTGAAAAACATGTTTTTCATATACCAGAAATGTTTGAAGCTACTGACTGAATGAAAGGAGCTGGCATCTCACTCTCTTTGAATCTTCTTTATCATGCTAGGATTAACAGGAAAAAGCAAAAAATTTCAGAATTGCACCTTGCAATGTGGAGATATTACTGTTTGTGCATTTACAATATTCATTGATTTTTGCCATTGAAAAACATGTTTTTCATATACCAGAAATGTTTGAAGCTACTGACTGAATGAAAGGAGCTGGCATCTCACTCTCTTTGAATCTTCTTTATCATGCTAGGATTAACAGGAAAAAGCTAAAAATTTCAGAATTGCACCGTGCAATGTGGAGATATTACTGTTTGTGCATTTACAATATTCATTGATTTTTGCCATTGAAAAACATGTTTTTCATATACCAGAAATGTTTGAAGCTACTGACTGAATGAAAGGAGCTGGCATCTCACTCTCTTTGAATCTTCTTTATCATGCTAGGATTAGCAGGAAAAAGCAAAAAATTTCAGAATTGCACCTTGCAATGTGGAGATATTACTGTTTGTGCATTTACAATATTCATTGATTTTTGCCATTGAAAAACATGTTTTTCATATACCAGAAATGTTTGAAGCTACTGACTGAATGAAAGGAGCTGGCATCTCACTCTCTTTGAATCTTCTTTATCATGCTAGGATTAACAGGAAAAAGCTAAAAATTTCAGAATTGCACCGTGCAATGTGGAGATATTACTGTTTGTGCATTTACAATATTCATTGATTTTTGCCATTGAAAAACATGTTTTTCATATACCAGAAATGTTTGAAGCTACTGACTGAATGAAAGGAGCTGGCATCTCACTCTCTTTGAATCTTCTTTATCATGCTAGGATTAGCAGGAAAAAGCAAAAAATTTCAGAATTGCACCTTGCAATGTGGAGATATTACTGTTTGTGCATTTACAATATTCATTGATTTTTGCCATTGAAAAACATGTTTTTCATATACCAGAAATGTTTGAAGCTACTGACTGAATGAAAGGAGCTGGCATCTCACTCTCTTTGAATCTTCTTTATCATGCTAGGATTAGCAGGAAAAAGCAAAAAATTTCAGAATTGCACCTTGCAATGTGGAGATATTACTGTTTGTGCATTTACAATATTCATTGATTTTTGCCATTGAAAAACATGTTTTTCATATACCAGAAATGTTTGAAGCTACTGACTGAATGAAAGGAGCTGGCATCTCACTCTCTTTGAATCTTCTTTATCATGCTAGGATTAACAGGAAAAAGCTAAAAATTTCAGAATTGCACCGTGCAATGTGGAGATATTACTGTTTGTGCATTTACAATATTCATTGATTTTTGCCATTGAAAAACATGTTTTTCATATACCAGAAATGTTTGAAGCTACTGACTGAATGAAAGGAGCTGGCATCTCACTCTCTTTGAATCTTCTTTATCATGCTAGGATTAGCAGGAAAAAGCAAACAATTTCAGAATTGCACCTTGCAATGTGGAGATATTACTGTTTGTGCATTTACAATATTCATTGATTTTTGCCATTGAAAAACATGTTTTTCATATACCAAAAATGTTTGAAGCTACTGACTGAATGAAAGGAGCTGGCATCTCACTCTCTTTGAATCTTCTTTATCATGCTAGGATTAACAGGAAAAAGCTAAAAATTTCAGAATTGCACCGTGCAATGTGGAGATATTACTGTTTGTGCATTTACAATATTCATTGATTTTTGCCATTGAAAAACATGTTTTTCATATACCAGAAATGTTTGAAGCTACTGACTGAATGAAAGGAGCTGGCATCTCACTCTCTTTGAATCTTCTTTATCATGCTAGGATTAGCAGGAAAAAGCAAAAAATTTCAGAATTGCACCTTGCAATGTGGAGATATTACTGTTTGTGCATTTACAATATTCATTGATTTTTGCCATTGAAAAACGTCCAGAAATGTTTGAAGCTACTGACTGAATGAAAGGAGCTGGCATCTCACTCTCTTTGAATCTTCTTTATCATGCTAGGATTAGCAGGAAAAAGCAAAAAAATTTCAGAATTGCACCTTGCAATGTGGAGATATTACTGTTTGTGCATTTACAATATTCATTGATTTTTGCCATTGAAAAACATGTTTTTCATATACCAGAAATGTTTGAAGCTACTGACTGAATGAAAGGAGCTGGCATCTCACTCTCTTTGAATCTTCTTTATCATGCTAGGATTAGCAGGAAAAAGCAAAAAATTTCAGAATTGCACCTTGCAATGTGGAGATATTACTGTTTGTGCATTTACAATATTCATTGATTTTTGCCATTGAAAAACATGTTTTTCATATACCAGAAATGTTTGAAGCTACTGACTGAATGAAAGGAGCTGGCATCTCACTCTCTTTGAATCTTCTTTATCATGCTAGGATTAACAGGAAAAAGCTAAAAATTTCAGAATTGCACCGTGCAATGTGGAGATATTACTGTTTGTGCATTTACAATATTCATTGATTTTTGCCATTGAAAAACATGTTTTTCATATACCAGAAATGTTTGAAGCTACTGACTGAATGAAAGGAGCTGGCATCTCACTCTCTTTGAATCTTCTTTATCATGCTAGGATTAGCAGGAAAAAGCAAAAAATTTCAGAATTGCACCTTGCAATGTGGAGATATTACTGTTTGTGATTTACAATATTCATTGATTTTTGCCATTGAAAAACATGTTTTTCATATACCAGAAATGTTTGAAGCTACTGACTGAATGAAAGGAGCTGGCATCTCACTCTCTTTGAATCTTCTTTATCATGCTAGGATTAACAGGAAAAAGCAAAAAATTTCAGAATTGCACCTTGCAATGTGGAGATATTACTGTTTGTGCATTTACAATATTCATTGATTTTTGCCATTGAAAAACATGTTTTTCATATACCAGAAATGTTTGAAGCTACTGACTGAATGAAAGGAGCTGGCATCTCACTCTCTTTGAATCTTCTTTATCATGCTAGGATTAACAGGAAAAAGCTAAAAATTTCAGAATTGCACCGTGCAATGTGGAGATATTACTGTTTGTGCATTTACAATATTCATTGATTTTTGCCATTGAAAAACATGTTTTTCATATACCAGAAATGTTTGAAGCTACTGACTGAATGAAAGGAGCTGGCATCTCACTCTCTTTGAATCTTCTTTATCATGCTAGGATTAGCAGGAAAAAGCAAAAAATTTCAGAATTGCACCTTGCAATGTGGAGATATTACTGTTTGTGCATTTACAATATTCATTGATTTTTGCCATTGAAAAACATGTTTTTCATATACCAGAAATGTTTGAAGCTACTGACTGAATGAAAGGAGCTGGCATCTCACTCTCTTTGAATCTTCTTTATCATGCTAGGATTAACAGGAAAAAGCTAAAAATTTCAGAATTGCACCGTGCAATGTGGAGATATTACTGTTTGTGCATTTACAATATTCATTGATTTTTGCCATTGAAAAACATGTTTTTCATATACCAGAAATGTTTGAAGCTACTGACTGAATGAAAGGAGCTGGCATCTCACTCTCTTTGAATCTTCTTTATCATGCTAGGATTAGCAGGAAAAAGCAAAAAATTTCAGAATTGCACCTTGCAATGTGGAGATATTACTGTTTGTGCATTTACAATATTCATTGATTTTTGCCATTGAAAAACATGTTTTTCATATACCAGAAATGTTTGAAGCTACTGACTGAATGAAAGGAGCTGGCATCTCACTCTCTTTGAATCTTCTTTATCATGCTCGGATTAGCAGGAAAAAGCAAAAAATTTCAGAATTGCACCTTGCAATGTGGAGATATTACTGTTTGTGCATTTGCAATATTCATTGATTTTTGCCATTGAAAAACATGTTTTTCATATACCAGAAATGTTTGAAGCTACTGACTGAATGAAAGGAGCTGGCATCTCACTCTCTTTGAATCTTCTTTATCATGCTAGGATTAGCAGGAAAAAGCAAAAAATTTCAGAATTGCACCTTGCAATGTGGAGATATTACTGTTTGTGCATTTACAATATTCATTGATTTTTGCCATTGAAAAACATGTTTTTCATATACCAGAAATGTTTGAAGCTACTGACTGAATGAAAGGAGCTGGCATCTCACTCTCTTTGAATCTTCTTTATCATGCTAGGATTAGCAGGAAAAAGCAAAAAATTTCAGAATTGCACCTTGCAATGTGGAGATATTACTGTTTGTGCATTTACAATATTCATTGATTTTTGCCATTGAAAAACATGTTTTTCATATACCAGAAATGTTTGAAGCTACTGACTGAATGAAAGGAGCTGGCATCTCACTCTCTTTGAATCTTCTTTATCATGCTAGGATTAACAGGAAAAAGCTAAAAATTTCAGAATTGCACCGTGCAATGTGGAGATATTACTGTTTGTGCATTTACAATATTCATTGATTTTTGCCATTGAAAAACATGTTTTTCATATACCAGAAATGTTTGAAGCTACTGACTGAATGAAAGGAGCTGGCATCTCACTCTCTTTGAATCTTCTTTATCATGCTAGGATTAGCAGGAAAAAGCAAACAATTTCAGAATTGCACCTTGCAATGTGGAGATATTACTGTTTGTGCATTTACAATATTCATTGATTTTTGCCATTGAAAAACATGTTTTTCATATACCAGAAATGTTTGAAGCTACTGACTGAATGAAAGGAGCTGGCATCTCACTCTCTTTGAATCTTCTTTATCATGCTAGGATTAACAGGAAAAAGCTAAAAATTTCAGAATTGCACCGTGCAATGTGGAGATATTACTGTTTGTGCATTTACAATATTCATTGATTTTTGCCATTGAAAAACATGTTTTTCATATACCAGAAATGTTTGAAGCTACTGACTGAATGAAAGGAGCTGGCATCTCACTCTCTTTGAATCTTCTTTATCATGCTAGGATTAACAGGAAAAAGCTAAAAATTTCAGAATTGCACCGTGCAATGTGGAGATATTACTGTTTGTGCATTTACAATATTCATTGATTTTTGCCATTGAAAAACATGTTTTTCATATACCAGAAATGTTTGAAGCTACTGACTGAATGAAAGGAGCTGGCATCTCACTCTCTTTGAATCTTCTTTATCATGCTAGGATTAGCAGGAAAAAGCAAAAAATTTCAGAATTGCACCTTGCAATGTGGAGATATTACTGTTTGTGCATTTACAATATTCATTGATTTTTGCCATTGAAAAACATGTTTTTCATATACCAGAAATGTTTGAAGCTACTGACTGAATGAAAGGAGCTGGCATCTCACTCTCTTTGAATCTTCTTTATCATGCTAGGATTAACAGGAAAAAGCTAAAAATTTCAGAATTGCACCGTGCAATGTGGAGATATTACTGTTTGTGCATTTACAATATTCATTGATTTTTGCCATTGAAAAACATGTTTTTCATATACCAGAAATGTTTGAAGCTACTGACTGAATGAAAGGAGCTGGCATCTCACTCTCTTTGAATCTTCTTTATCATGCTAGGATTAGCAGGAAAAAGCAAAAAATTTCAGAATTGCACCTTGCAATGTGGAGATATTACTGTTTGTGCATTTACAATATTCATTGATTTTTGCCATTGAAAAACATGTTTTTCATATACCAGAAATGTTTGAAGCTACTGACTGAATGAAAGGAGCTGGCATCTCACTCTCTTTGAATCTTCTTTATCATGCTAGGATTAACAGGAAAAAGCTAAAAATTTCAGAATTGCACCGTGCAATGTGGAGATATTACTGTTTGTGCATTTACAATATTCATTGATTTTTGCCATTGAAAAACATGTTTTTCATATACCAGAAATGTTTGAAGCTACTGACTGAATGAAAGGAGCTGGCATCTCACTCTCTTTGAATCTTCTTTATCATGCTAGGATTAGCAGGAAAAAGCAAACAATTTCAGAATTGCACCTTGCAATGTGGAGATATTACTGTTTGTGCATTTACAATATTCATTGATTTTTGCCATTGAAAAACATGTTTTTCATATACCAGAAATGTTTGAAGCTACTGACTGAATGAAAGGAGCTGGCATCTCACTCTCTTTGAATCTTCTTTATCATGCTAGGATTAGCAGGAAAAAGCAAAAAATTTCAGAATTGCACCTTGCAATGTGGAGATATTACTGTTTGTGCATTTACAATATTCATTGATTTTTGCCATTGAAAAACATGTTTTTCATATACCAGAAATGTTTGAAGCTACTGACTGAATGAAAGGAGCTGGCATCTCACTCTCTTTGAATCTTCTTTATCATGCTAGGATTAACAGGAAAAAGCAAAAAATTTCAGAATTGCACCTTGCAATGTGGAGATATTACTGTTTGTGCATTTACAATATTCATTGATTTTTGCCATTGAAAAACATGTTTTTCATATACCAGAAATGTTTGAAGCTACTGACTGAATGAAAGGAGCTGGCATCTCACTCTCTTTGAATCTTCTTTATCATGCTAGGATTAACAGGAAAAAGCTAAAAATTTCAGAATTGCACCGTGCAATGTGGAGATATTACTGTTTGTGCATTTACAATATTCATTGATTTTTGCCATTGAAAAACATGTTTTTCATATACCAGAAATGTTTGAAGCTACTGACTGAATGAAAGGAGCTGGCATCTCACTCTCTTTGAATCTTCTTTATTATGCTAGGATTAGCAGGAAAAAGCAAAAAATTTCAGAATTGCACCTTGCAATGTGGAGATATTACTGTTTGTGCATTTACAATATTCATTGATTTTTGCCATTGAAAAACATGTTTTTCATATACCAGAAATGTTTGAAGCTACTGACTGAATGAAAGGAGCTGGCATCTCACTCTCTTTGAATCTTCTTTATCATGCTAGGATTAACAGGAAAAAGCTAAAAATTTCAGAATTGCACCGTGCAATGTGGAGATATTACTGTTTGTGCATTTACAATATTCATTGATTTTTGCCATTGAAAAACATGTTTTTCATATACCAGAAATGTTTGAAGCTACTGACTGAATGAAAGGAGCTGGCATCTCACTCTCTTTGAATCTTCTTTATCATGCTAGGATTAGCAGGAAAAAGCAAAAAATTTCAGAATTGCACCTTGCAATGTGGAGATATTACTGTTTGTGCATTTACAATATTCATTGATTTTTGCCATTGAAAAACATGTTTTTCATATACCAGAAATGTTTGAAGCTACTGACTGAATGAAAGGAGCTGGCATCTCACTCTCTTTGAATCTTCTTTATCATGCTAGGATTAGCAGGAAAAAGCAAAAAATTTCAGAATTGCACCTTGCAATGTGGAGATATTACTGTTTGTGCATTTACAATATTCATTGATTTTTGCCATTGAAAAACATGTTTTTCATATACCAGAAATGTTTGAAGCTACTGACTGAATGAAAGGAGCTGGCATCTCACTCTCTTTGAATCTTCTTTATCATGCTAGGATTAACAGGAAAAAGCTAAAAATTTCAGAATTGCACCGTGCAATGTGGAGATATTACTGTTTGTGCATTTACAATATTCATTGATTTTTGCCATTGAAAAACATGTTTTTCATATACCAGAAATGTTTGAAGCTACTGACTGAATGAAAGGAGCTGGCATCTCACTCTCTTTGAATCTTCTTTATCATGCTAGGATTAGCAGGAAAAAGCAAACAATTTCAGAATTGCACCTTGCAATGTGGAGATATTACTGTTTGTGCATTTACAATATTCATTGATTTTTGCCATTGAAAAACATGTTTTTCATATACCAGAAATGTTTGAAGCTACTGACTGAATGAAAGGAGCTGGCATCTCACTCTCTTTGAATCTTCTTTATCATGCTAGGATTAACAGGAAAAAGCTAAAAATTTCAGAATTGCACCGTGCAATGTGGAGATATTACTGTTTGTGCATTTACAATATTCATTGATTTTTGCCATTGAAAAACATGTTTTTCATATACCAGAAATGTTTGAAGCTACTGACTGAATGAAAGGAGCTGGCATCTCACTCTCTTTGAATCTTCTTTATCATGCTAGGATTAGCAGGAAAAAGCAAACAATTTCAGAATTGCACCTTGCAATGTGGAGATATTACTGTTTGTGCATTTACAATATTCATTGATTTTTGCCATTGAAAAACATGTTTTTCATATACCAGAAATGTTTGAAGCTACTGACTGAATGAAAGGAGCTGGCATCTCACTCTCTTTGAATCTTCTTTATCATGCTAGGATTAGCAGGAAAAAGCAAAAAATTTCAGAATTGCACCTTGCAATGTGGAGATATTACTGTTTGTGCATTTACAATATTCATTGATTTTTGCCATTGAAAAACATGTTTTTCATATACCAGAAATGTTTGAAGCTACTGACTGAATGAAAGGAGCTGGCATCTCACTCTCTTTGAATCTTCTTTATCATGCTAGGATTAACAGGAAAAAGCTAAAAATTTCAGAATTGCACCGT
This sequence comes from Phyllobates terribilis, assembly GCF_046119375.1. NCBI lineage: Eukaryota > Metazoa > Chordata > Amphibia > Anura > Dendrobatidae > Phyllobates > Phyllobates terribilis. The sequence goes on from NW_027370011.1 coordinate 12,333, forward strand.
GCAATGTGGAGATATTACTGTTTGTGCATTTACAATATTCATTGATTTTTGCCATTGAAAAACATGTTTTTCATATACCAGAAATGTTTGAAGCTACTGACTGAATGAAAGGAGCTGGCATCTCACTCTCTTTGAATCTTCTTTATCATGCTAGGATTAGCAGGAAAAAGCAAAAAATTTCAGAATTGCACCTTGCAATGTGGAGATATTACTGTTTGTGCATTTACAATATTCATTAATTTTTGCCATTGAAAAACGTCCAGAAATGTTTGAAGCTACTGACTGAATGAAAGGAGCTGGCATCTCACTCTCTTTGAATCTTCTTTATCATGCTAGGATTAGCAGGAAACAGCAAAAAATTTCAGAATTGCACCTTGCAATGTGGAGATATTACTGTTTATGCATTTACAATATTCATTGATTTTTGCCATTGAAAAACATGTTTTTCATATACCAGAAATGTTTGAAGCTACTGACTGAATGAAAGGAGCTGGCATCTCACTCTCTTTGAATCTTCTTTATCATGCTAGGATTAACAGGAAAAAGCTAAAAATTTCAGAATTGCACCGTGCAATGTGGAGATATTACTGTTTGTGCATTTACAATATTCATTGATTTTTGCCATTGAAAAACATGTTTTTCATATACCAGAAATGTTTGAAGCTACTGACTGAATGAAAGGAGCTGGCATCTCACTCTCTTTGAATCTTCTTTATCATGCTAGGATTAGCAGGAAAAAGCAAAAAATTTCAGAATTGCACCTTGCAATGTGGAGATATTACTGTTTGTGCATTTACAATATTCATTGATTTTTGCCATTGAAAAACGTCCAGAAATGTTTGAAGCTACTGACTGAATGAAAGGAGCTGGCATCTCACTCTCTTTGAATCTTCTTTATCATGCTAGGATTAGCAGGAAAAAGCAAAAAATTTCAGAATTGCACCTTGCAATGTGGAGATATTACTGTTTGTGCATTTACAATATTCATTGATTTTTGCCATTGAAAAACATGTTTTTCATATACCAGAAATGTTTGAAGCTACTGACTGAATGAAAGGAGCTGGCATCTCACTCTCTTTGAATCTTCTTTATCATGCTAGGATTAACAGGAAAAAGCTAAAAATTTCAGAATTGCACCGTGCAATGTGGAGATATTACTGTTTGTGCATTTACAATATTCATTGATTTTTGCCATTGAAAAACATGTTTTTCATATACCAGAAATGTTTGAAGCTACTGACTGAATGAAAGGAGCTGGCATCTCACTCTCTTTGAATCTTCTTTATCATGCTAGGATTAGCAGGAAAAAGCAAAAAATTTCAGAATTGCACCTTGCAATGTGGAGATATTACTGTTTGTGCATTTACAATATTCATTGATTTTTGCCATTGAAAAACATGTTTTTCATATACCAGAAATGTTTGAAGCTACTGACAATGAAAGGAGCTGGCATCTCACTCTCTTTGAATCTTCTTTATCATGCTAGGATTAACAGGAAAAAGCTAAAAATTTCAGAATTGCACCGTGCAATGTGGAGATATTACTGTTTGTGCATTTACAATATTCATTGATTTTTGCCATTGAAAAACATGTTTTTCATATACCAGAAATGTTTGAAGCTACTGACTGAATGAAAGGAGCTGGCATCTCACTCTCTTTGAATCTTCTTTATCATGCTAGGATTAACAGGAAAAAGCTAAAAATTTCAGAATTGCACCGTGCAATGTGGAGATATTACTGTTTGTGCATTTACAATATTCATTGATTTTTGCCATTGAAAAACATGTTTTTCATATACCAGAAATGTTTGAAGCTACTGACTGAATGAAAGGAGCTGGCATCTCACTCTCTTTGAATCTTCTTTATCATGCTAGGATTAGCAGGAAAAAGCAAAAAATTTCAGAATTGCACCTTGCAATGTGGAGATATTACTGTTTGTGCATTTACAATATTCATTGATTTTTGCCATTGAAAAACATGTTTTTCATATACCAGAAATGTTTGAAGCTACTGACTGAATGAAAGGAGCTGGCATCTCACTCTCTTTGAATCTTCTTTATCATGCTAGGATTAACAGGAAAAAGGTAAAAATTTCAGAATTGCACCGTGCAATGTGGAGATATTACTGTTTGTGCATTTACAATATTCATTGATTTTTGCCATTGAAAAACATGTTTTTCATATACCAGAAATGTTTGAAGCTACTGACTGAATGAAAGGAGCTGGCATCTCACTCTCTTTGAATCTTCTTTATCATGCTAGGATTAGCAGGAAAAAGCAAAAAATTTCAGAATTGCACCTTGCAATGTGGAGATATTACTGTTTGTGCATTTACAATATTCATTGATTTTTGCCATTGAAAAACATGTTTTTCATATACCAGAAATGTTTGAAGCTACTGACTGAATGAAAGGAGCTGGCATCTCACTCTCTTTGAATCTTCTTTATCATGCTAGGATTAACAGGAAAAAGCTAAAAATTTCAGAATTGCACCGTGCAATGTGGAGATATTACTGTTTGTGCATTTACAATATTCATTGATTTTTGCCATTGAAAAACATGTTTTTCATATACCAGAAATGTTTGAAGCTACTGACTGAATGAAAGGAGCTGGCATCTCACTCTCTTTGAATCTTCTTTATCATGCTAGGATTAGCAGGAAAAAGCAAAAAATTTCAGAATTGCACCTTGCAATGTGGAGATATTACTGTTTGTGCATTTACAATATTCATTGATTTTTGCCATTGAAAAACATGTTTTTCATATACCAGAAATGTTTGAAGCTACTGACTGAATGAAAGGAGCTGGCATCTCACTCTCTTTGAATCTTCTTTATCATGCTAGGATTAACAGGAAAAAGCTAAAAATTTCAGAATTGCACCGTGCAATGTGGAGATATTACTGTTTGTGCATTTACAATATTCATTGATTTTTGCCATTGAAAAACATGTTTTTCATATACCAGAAATGTTTGAAGCTACTGACTGAATGAAAGGAGCTGGCATCTCACTCTCTTTGAATCTTCTTTATCATGCTAGGATTAGCAGGAAAAAGCAAAAAATTTCAGAATTGCACCTTGCAATGTGGAGATATTACTGTTTGTGCATTTACAATATTCATTGATTTTTGCCATTGAAAAACATGTTTTTCATATACCAGAAATGTTTGAAGCTACTGACTGAATGAAAGGAGCTGGCATCTCACTCTCTTTGAATCTTCTTTATCATGCTAGGATTAACAGGAAAAAGCAAAAAATTTCAGAATTGCACCTTGCAATGTGGAGATATTACTGTTTGTGCATTTACAACATTCATTGATTTTTGCCATTGAAAAACATGTTTTTCATATACCAGAAATGTTTGAAGCTACTGACTGAATGAAAGGAGCTGGCATCTCACTCTCTTTGAATCTTCTTTATCATGCTAGGATTAGCAGGAAAAAGCAAAAAATTTCAGAATTGCACCTTGCAATGTGGAGATATTACTGTTTGTGCATTTACAATATTCATTAATTTTTGCCATTGAAAAACGTCCAGAAATGTTTGAAGCTACTGACTGAATGAAAGGAGCTGGCATCTCACTCTCTTTGAATCTTCTTTATCATGCTAGGATTAACAGGAAAAAGCTAAAAATTTCAGAATTGCAAAGTGCAATGTGGAGATATTACTGTTTGTGCATTTACAATATTCATTGATTTTTGCCATTGAAAAACATGTTTTTCATATACCAGAAATGTTTGAAGCTACTGACTGAATGAAAGGAGCTGGCATCTCACTCTCTTTGAATCTTCTTTATCATGCTAGGATTAGCAGGAAAAAGCAAAAAATTTCAGAATTGCACCTTGCAATGTGGAGATATTACTGTTTGTGCATTTACAATATTCATTGATTTTTGCCATTGAAAAACATGTTTTTCATATACCAGAAATGTTTGAAGCTACTGACTGAATGAAAGGAGCTGGCATCTCACTCTCTTTGAATCTTCTTTATCATGCTAGGATTAACAGGAAAAAGCAAAAAATTTCAGAATTGCACCTTGCAATGTGGAGATATTACTGTTTGTGCATTTACAATATTCATTGATTTTTGCCATTGAAAAACATGTTTTTCATATACCAGAAATGTTTGAAGCTACTGACTGAATGAAAGGAGCTGGCATCTCACTCTCTTTGAATCTTCTTTATCATGCTAGGATTAGCAGGAAAAAGCAAAAAATTTCAGAATTGCACCTTGCAATGTGGAGATATTACTGTTTGTGCATTTACAATATTCATTAATTTTTGCCATTGAAAAACGTCCAGAAATGTTTGAAGCTACTGACTGAATGAAAGGAGCTGGCATCTCACTCTCTTTGAATCTTCTTTATCATGCTAGGATTAGCAGGAAAAAGCAAAAAATTTCAGAATTGCACCTTGCAATGTGGAGATATTACTGTTTGTGCATTTACAATATTCATTGATTTTTGCCATTGAAAAACATGTTTTTCATATACCAGAAATGTTTGAAGCTACTGACTGAATGAAAGGAGCTGGCATCTCACTCTCTTTGAATCTTCTTTATCATGCTATGTTTAACAGGAAAAAGCTAAAAATTTCAGAATTGCACCGTGCAATGTGGAGATATTACTGTTTGTGCATTTACAATATTCATTGATTTTTGCCATTGAAAAACATGTTTTTCATATACCAGAAATGTTTGAAGCTACTGACTGAATGAAAGGAGCTGGCATCTCACTCTCTTTGAATCTTCTTTATCATGCTAGGATTAGCAGGAAAAAGCAAAAAATTTCAGAATTGCACCTTGCAATGTGGAGATATTACTGTTTGTGCATTTACAATATTCATTGATTTTTGCCATTGAAAAACATGTTTTTCATATACCAGAAATGTTTGAAGCTACTGACTGAATGAAAGGAGCTGGCATCTCACTCTCTTTGAATCTTCTTTATCATGCTAGGATTAGCAGGAAAAAGCAAAAAATTTCAGAATTGCACCTTGCAATGTGGAGATATTACTGTTTGTGCATTTACAATATTCATTGATTTTTGCCATTGAAAAACATGTTTTTCATATACCAGAAATGTTTGAAGCTACTGACTGAATGAAAGGAGCTGGCATCTCACTCTCTTTGAATCTTCTTTATCATGCTAGGATTAACAGGAAAAAGCTAAAAATTTCAGAATTGCACCGTGCAATGTGGAGATATTACTGTTTGTGCATTTACAATATTCATTGATTTTTGCCATTGAAAAACATGTTTTTCATATACCAGAAATGTTTGAAGCTACTGACTGAATGAAAGGAGCTGGCATCTCACTCTCTTTGAATCTTCTTTATCATGCTAGGATTAGCAGGAAAAAGCAAAAAATTTCAGAATTGCACCTTGCAATGTGGAGATATTACTGTTTGTGCATTTACAATATTCATTGATTTTTGCCATTGAAAAACATGTTTTTCATATACCAGAAATGTTTGAAGCTACTGACTGAATGAAAGGAGCTGGCATCTCACTCTCTTTGAATCTTCTTTATCATGCTAGGATTAACAGGAAAAAGCTAAAAATTTCAGAATTGCACCGTGCAATGTGGAGATATTACTGTTTGTGCATTTACAATATTCATTGATTTTTGCCATTGAAAAACATGTTTTTCATATACCAGAAATGTTTGAAGCTACTGACTGAATGAAAGGAGCTGGCATCTCACTCTCTTTGAATCTTCTTTATCATGCTAGGATTAGCAGGAAAAAGCAAAAAATTTCAGAATTGCACCTTGCAATGTGGAGATATTACTGTTTGTGCATTTACAATATTCATTGATTTTTGCCATTGAAAAACATGTTTTTCATATACCAGAAATGTTTGAAGCTACTGACTGAATGAAAGGAGCTGGCATCTCACTCTCTTTGAATCTTCTTTATCATGCTAGGATTAACAGGAAAAAGCAAAAAATTTCAGAATTGCACCTTGCAATGTGGAGATATTACTGTTTGTGCATTTACAACATTCATTGATTTTTGCCATTGAAAAACATGTTTTTCATATACCAGAAATGTTTGAAGCTACTGACTGAATGAAAGGAGCTGGCATCTCACTCTCTTTGAATCTTCTTTATCATGCTAGGATTAGCAGGAAAAAGCAAAAAATTTCAGAATTGCACCTTGCAATGTGGAGATATTACTGTTTGTGCATTTACAATATTCATTAATTTTTGCCATTGAAAAACGTCCAGAAATGTTTGAAGCTACTGACTGAATGAAAGGAGCTGGCATCTCACTCTCTTTGAATCTTCTTTATCATGCTAGGATTAACAGGAAAAAGCTAAAAATTTCAGAATTGCACCGTGCAATGTGGAGATATTACTGTTTGTGCATTTACAATATTCATTGATTTTTGCCATTGAAAAACATGTTTTTCATATACCAGAAATGTTTGAAGCTACTGACTGAATGAAAGGAGCTGGCATCTCACTCTCTTTGAATCTTCTTTATCATGCTAGGATTAGCAGGAAAAAGCAAAAAATTTCAGAATTGCACCTTGCAATGTGGAGATATTACTGTTGTGCATTTACAATATTCATTGATTTTTGCCATTGAAAAACATGTTTTTCATATACCAGAAATGTTTGAAGCTACTGACTGAATGAAAGGAGCTGGCATCTCACTCTCTTTGAATCTTCTTTATCATGCTAGGATTAACAGGAAAAAGCAAAAAATTTCAGAATTGCACCTTGCAATGTGGAGATATTACTGTTTGTGCATTTACAATATTCATTGATTTTTGCCATTGAAAAACATGTTTTTCATATACCAGAAATGTTTGAAGCTACTGACTGAATGAAAGGAGCTGGCATCTCACTCTCTTTGAATCTTCTTTATCATGCTAGGATTAGCAGGAAAAAGCAAAAAATTTCAGAATTGCACCTTGCAATGTGGAGATATTACTGTTTGTGCATTTACAATATTCATTAATTTTTGCCATTGAAAAACGTCCAGAAATGTTTGAAGCTACTGACTGAATGAAAGGAGCTGGCATCTCACTCTCTTTGAATCTTCTTTATCATGCTAGGATTAGCAGGAAAAAGCAAAAAATTTCAGAATTGCACCTTGCAATGTGGAGATATTACTGTTTGTGCATTTACAATATTCATTGATTTTTGCCATTGAAAAACATGTTTTTCATATACCAGAAATGTTTGAAGCTACTGACTGAATGAAAGGAGCTGGCATCTCACTCTCTTTGAATCTTCTTTATCATGCTAGGATTAACAGGAAAAAGCTAAAAATTTCAGAATTGCACCGTGCAATGTGGAGATATTACTGTTTGTGCATTTACAATATTCATTGATTTTTGCCATTGAAAAACATGTTTTTCATATACCAGAAATGTTTGAAGCTACTGACTGAATGAAAGGAGCTGGCATCTCACTCTCTTTGAATCTTCTTTATCATGCTAGGATTAGCAGGAAAAAGCAAAAAATTTCAGAATTGCACCTTGCAATGTGGAGATATTACTGTTTGTGCATTTACAATATTCATTGATTTTTGCCATTGAAAAACATGTTTTTCATATACCAGAAATGTTTGAAGCTACTGACTGAATGAAAGGAGCTGGCATCTCACTCTCTTTGAATCTTCTTTATCATGCTAGGATTAGCAGGAAAAAGCAAAAAATTTCAGAATTGCACCTTGCAATGTGGAGATATTACTGTTTGTGCATTTACAATATTCATTGATTTTTGCCATTGAAAAACGTCCAGAAATGTTTGAAGCTACTGACTGAATGAAAGGAGCTGGCATCTCACTCTCTTTGAATCTTCTTTATCATGCTAGGTTTAACAGGAAAAAGCAAAAAATTTCAGAATTGCACCTTGCAATGTGGAGATATTACTGTTTGTGCATTTACAACATTCATTGATTTTTGCCATTGAAAAACATGTTTTTCATATACCAGAAATGTTTGAAGCTACTGACTGAATGAAAGGAGCTGGCATCTCACTCTCTTTGAATCTTCTTTATCATGCTAGGATTAGCAGGAAAAAGCAAAAAATTTCAGAATTGCACCTTGCAATGTGGAGATATTACTGTTTGTGCATTTACAATATTCATTAATTTTTGCCATTGAAAAACGTCCAGAAATGTTTGAAGCTACTGACTGAATGAAAGGAGCTGGCATCTCACTCTCTTTGAATCTTCTTTATCATGCTAGGATTAACAGGAAAAAGCTAAAAATTTCAGAATTGCACCGTGCAATGTGGAGATATTACTGTTTGTGCATTTACAATATTCATTGATTTTTGCCATTGAAAAACATGTTTTTCATATACCAGAAATGTTTGAAGCTACTGACTGAATGAAAGGAGCTGGCATCTCACTCTCTTTGAATCTTCTTTATCATGCTAGGATTAGCAGGAAAAAGCAAAAAATTTCAGAATTGCACCTTGCAATGTGGAGATATTACTGTTTGTGCATTTACAATATTCATTGATTTTTGCCATTGAAAAACATGTTTTTCATATACCAGAAATGTTTGAAGCTACTGACAATGAAAGGAGCTGGCATCTCACTCTCTTTGAATCTTCTTTATCATGCTAGGATTAACAGGAAAAAGCTAAAAATTTCAGAATTGCACCGTGCAATGTGGAGATATTACTGTTTGTGCATTTACAATATTCATTGATTTTTGCCATTGAAAAACATGTTTTTCATATACCAGAAATGTTTGAAGCTACTGACTGAATGAAAGGAGCTGGCATCTCACTCTCTTTGAATCTTCTTTATCATGCTAGGATTAGCAGGAAAAAGCAAAAAATTTCAGAATTGCACCTTGCAATGTGGAGATATTACTGTTTGTGCATTTACAATATTCATTGATTTTTGCCATTGAAAAACATGTTTTTCATATACCAGAAATGTTTGAAGCTACTGACTGAATGAAAGGAGCTGGCATCTCACTCTCTTTGAATCTTCTTTATCATGCTAGGATTAACAGGAAAAAGCAAAAAATTTCAGAATTGCACCTTGCAATGTGGAGATATTACTGTTTGTGCATTTACAATATTCATTGATTTTTGCCATTGAAAAACATGTTTTTCATATACCAGAAATGTTTGAAGCTACTGACTGAATGAAAGGAGCTGGCATCTCACTCTCTTTGAATCTTCTTTATCATGCTAGGATTAACAGGAAAAAGCAAAAAATTTCAGAATTGCACCTTGCAATGTGGAGATATTACTGTTTGTGCATTTACAATATTCATTGATTTTTGCCATTGAAAAACATGTTTTTCATATACCAGAAATGTTTGAAGCTACTGACTGAATGAAAGGAGCTGGCATCTCACTCTCTTTGAATCTTCTTTATCATGCTAGGATTAACAGGAAAAAGCTAAAAATTTCAGAATTGCACCGTGCAATGTGGAGATATTACTGTTTGTGCATTTACAATATTCATTGATTTTTGCCATTGAAAAACATGTTTTTCATATACCAGAAATGTTTGAAGCTACTGACTGAATGAAAGGAGCTGGCATCTCACTCTCTTTGAATCTTCTTTATCATGCTAGGATTAGAAGGAAAAAGCAAAAAATTTCAGAATTGCACCTTGCAATGTGGAGATATTACTGTTTGTGCATTTACAATATTCATTGATTTTTGCCATTGAAAAACATGTTTTTCATATACCAGAAATGTTTGAAGCTACTGACAATGAAAGGAGCTGGCATCTCACTCTCTTTGAATCTTCTTTATCATGCTAGGATTAACAGGAAAAAGCTAAAAATTTCAGAATTGCACCGTGCAATGTGGAGATATTACTGTTTGTGCATTTACAATATTCATTGATTTTTGCCATTGAAAAACATGTTTTTCATATACCAGAAATGTTTGAAGCTACTGACTGAATGAAAGGAGCTGGCATCTCACTCTCTTTGAATCTTCTTTATCATGCTAGGATTAGCAGGAAAAAGCAAAAAATTTCAGAATTGCACCTTGCAATGTGGAGATATTACTGTTTGTGCATTTACAATATTCATTGATTTTTGCCATTGAAAAACATGTTTTTCATATACCAGAAATGTTTGAAGCTACTGACTGAATGAAAGGAGCTGGCATCTCACTCTCTTTGAATCTTCTTTATCATGCTAGGATTAACAGGAAAAAGCAAAAAATTTCAGAATTGCACCTTGCAATGTGGAGATATTACTGTTTGTGCATTTACAATATTCATTGATTTTTGCCATTGAAAAACATGTTTTTCATATACCAGAAATGTTTGAAGCTACTGACTGAATGAAAGGAGCTGGCATCTCACTCTCTTTGAATCTTCTTTATCATGCTAGGATTAACAGGAAAAAGCTAAAAATTTCAGAATTGCACCGTGCAATGTGGAGATATTACTGTTTGTGCATTTACAATATTCATTGATTTTTGCCATTGAAAAACATGTTTTTCATATACCAGAAATGTTTGAAGCTACTGACTGAATGAAAGGAGCTGGCATCTCACTCTCTTTGAATCTTCTTTATCATGCTAGGATTAGCAGGAAAAAGCAAAAAATTTCAGAATTGCACCTTGCAATGTGGAGATATTACTGTTTGTGCATTTACAATATTCATTGATTTTTGCCATTGAAAAACATGTTTTTCATATACCAGAAATGTTTGAAGCTACTGACTGAATGAAAGGAGCTGGCATCTCACTCTCTTTGAATCTTCTTTATCATGCTAGGATTAACAGGAAAAAGCAAAAAATTTCAGAATTGCACCTTGCAATGTGGAGATATTACTGTTTGTGCATTTACAATATTCATTGATTTTTGCCATTGAAAAACATGTTTTTCATATACCAGAAATGTTTGAAGCTACTGACTGAATGAAAGGAGCTGGCATCTCACTCTCTTTGAATCTTCTTTATCATGCTAGGATTAACAGGAAAAAGCTAAAAATTTCAGAATTGCACCGTGCAATGTGGAGATATTACTGTTTGTGCATTTACAATATTCATTGATTTTTGCCATTGAAAAACATGTTTTTCATATACCAGAAATGTTTGAAGCTACTGACTGAATGAAAGGAGCTGGCATCTCACTCTCTTTGAATCTTCTTTATCATGCTAGGATTAGAAGGAAAAAGCAAAAAATTTCAGAATTGCACCTTGCAATGTGGAGATATTACTGTTTGTGCATTTACAATATTCATTGATTTTTGCCATTGAAAAACATGTTTTTCATATACCAGAAATGTTTGAAGCTACTGACAATGAAAGGAGCTGGCATCTCACTCTCTTTGAATCTTCTTTATCATGCTAGGATTAACAGGAAAAAGCTAAAAATTTCAGAATTGCACCGTGCAATGTGGAGATATTACTGTTTGTGCATTTACAATATTCATTGATTTTTGCCATTGAAAAACATGTTTTTCATATACCAGAAATGTTTGAAGCTACTGACTGAATGAAAGGAGCTGGCATCTCACTCTCTTTGAATCTTCTTTATCATGCTAGGATTAGCAGGAAAAAGCAAAAAATTTCAGAATTGCACCTTGCAATGTGGAGATATTACTGTTTGTGCATTTACAATATTCATTGATTTTTGCCATTGAAAAACATGTTTTTCATATACCAGAAATGTTTGAAGCTACTGACTGAATGAAAGGAGCTGGCATCTCACTCTCTTTGAATCTTCTTTATCATGCTAGGATTAACAGGAAAAAGCAAAAAATTTCAGAATTGCACCTTGCAATGTGGAGATATTACTGTTTGTGCATTTACAATATTCATTGATTTTTGCCATTGAAAAACATGTTTTTCATATACCAGAAATGTTTGAAGCTACTGACTGAATGAAAGGAGCTGGCATCTCACTCTCTTTGAATCTTCTTTATCATGCTAGGATTAACAGGAAAAAGCTAAAAATTTCAGAATTGCACCGTGCAATGTGGAGATATTACTGTTTGTGCATTTACAATATTCATTGATTTTTGCCATTGAAAAACATGTTTTTCATATACCAGAAATGTTTGAAGCTACTGACTGAATGAAAGGAGCTGGCATCTCACTCTCTTTGAATCTTCTTTATCATGCTAGGATTAGCAGGAAAAAGCAAAAAATTTCAGAATTGCACCTTGCAATGTGGAGATATTACTGTTTGTGCATTTACAATATTCATTGATTTTTGCCATTGAAAAACATGTTTTTCATATACCAGAAATGTTTGAAGCTACTGACTGAATGAAAGGAGCTGGCATCTCACTCTCTTTGAATCTTCTTTATCATGCTAGGATTAACAGGAAAAAGCAAAAAATTTCAGAATTGCACCTTGCAATGTGGAGATATTACTGTTTGTGCATTTACAATATTCATTGATTTTTGCCATTGAAAAACATGTTTTTCATATACCAGAAATGTTTGAAGCTACTGACAATGAAAGGAGCTGGCATCTCACTCTCTTTGAATCTTCTTTATCATGCTAGGATTAACAGGAAAAAGCTAAAAATTTCAGAATTGCACCTTGCAATGTGGAGATATTACTGTTTGTGCATTTACAATATTCATTGATTTTTGCCATTGAAAAACATGTTTTTCATATACCAGAAATGTTTGAAGCTACTGACTGAATGAAAGGAGCTGGCATCTCACTCTCTTTGAATCTTCTTTATCATGCTAGGATTAACAGGAAAAAGCTAAAAATTTCAGAATTGCACCGTGCAATGTGGAGATATTACTGTTTGTGCATTTACAATATTCATTGATTTTTGCCATTGAAAAACATGTTTTTCATATACCAGAAATGTTTGAAGCTACTGACTGAATGAAAGGAGCTGGCATCTCACTCTCTTTGAATCTTCTTTATCATGCTAGGATTAGCAGGAAAAAGCAAAAAATTTCAGAATTGCACCTTGCAATGTGGAGATATTACTGTTTGTGCATTTACAATATTCATTGATTTTTGCCATTGAAAAACATGTTTTTCATATACCAGAAATGTTTGAAGCTACTGACTGAATGAAAGGAGCTGGCATCTCACTCTCTTTGAATCTTCTTTATCATGCTAGGATTAACAGGAAAAAGCAAAAAATTTCAGAATTGCACCTTGCAATGTGGAGATATTACTGTTTGTGCATTTACAATATTCATTGATTTTTGCCATTGAAAAACATGTTTTTCATATACCAGAAATGTTTGAAGCTACTGACTGAATGAAAGGAGCTGGCATCTCACTCTCTTTGAATCTTCTTTATCATGCTAGGATTAACAGGAAAAAGTTAAAAATTTCAGAATTGCACCGTGCAATGTGGAGATATTACTGTTTGTGCATTTACAATATTCATTGATTTTTGCCATTGAAAAACATGTTTTTCATATACCAGAAATGTTTGAAGCTACTGACTGAATGAAAGGAGCTGGCATCTCACTCTCTTTGAATCTTCTTTATCATGCTAGGATTAGCAGGAAAAAGCAAAAAATTTCAGAATTGCACCTTGCAATGTGGAGATATTACTGTTTGTGCATTTACAATATTCATTGATTTTTGCCATTGAAAAACATGTTTTTCATATACCAGAAATGTTTGAAGCTACTGACTGAATGAAAGGAGCTGGCATCTCACTCTCTTTGAATCTTCTTTATCATGCTAGGATTAACAGGAAAAAGCAAAAAATTTCAGAATTGCACCTTGCAATGTGGAGATATTACTGTTTGTGCATTTACAATATTCATTGATTTTTGCCATTGAAAAACATGTTTTTCATATACCAGAAATGTTTGAAGCTACTGACTGAATGAAAGGAGCTGGCATCTCACTCTCTTTGAATCTTCTTTATCATGCTAGGATTAACAGGAAAAAGCTAAAAATTTCAGAATTGCACCGTGCAATGTGGAGATATTACTGTTTGTGCATTTACAATATTCATTGATTTTTGCCATTGAAAAACATGTTTTTCATATACCAGAAATGTTTGAAGCTACTGACTGAATGAAAGGAGCTGGCATCTCACTCTCTTTGAATCTTCTTTATCATGCTAGGATTAGAAGGAAAAAGCAAAAAATTTCAGAATTGCACCTTGCAATGTGGAGATATTACTGTTTGTGCATTTACAATATTCATTGATTTTTGCCATTGAAAAACATGTTTTTCATATACCAGAAATGTTTGAAGCTACTGACAATGAAAGGAGCTGGCATCTCACTCTCTTTGAATCTTCTTTATCATGCTAGGATTAACAGGAAAAAGCTAAAAATTTCAGAATTGCACCGTGCAATGTGGAGATATTACTGTTTGTGCATTTACAATATTCATTGATTTTTGCCATTGAAAAACATGTTTTTCATATACCAGAAATGTTTGAAGCTACTGACTGAATGAAAGGAGCTGGCATCTCACTCTCTTTGAATCTTCTTTATCATGCTAGGATTAGCAGGAAAAAGCAAAAAATTTCAGAATTGCACCTTGCAATGTGGAGATATTACTGTTTGTGCATTTACAATATTCATTGATTTTTGCCATTGAAAAACATGTTTTTCATATACCAGAAATGTTTGAAGCTACTGACTGAATGAAAGGAGCTGGCATCTCACTCTCTTTGAATCTTCTTTATCATGCTAGGATTAACAGGAAAAAGCAAAAAATTTCAGAATTGCACCTTGCAATGTGGAGATATTACTGTTTGTGCATTTACAATATTCATTGATTTTTGCCATTGAAAAACATGTTTTTCATATACCAGAAATGTTTGAAGCTACTGACTGAATGAAAGGAGCTGGCATCTCACTCTCTTTGAATCTTCTTTATCATGCTAGGATTAACAGGAAAAAGCTAAAAATTTCAGAATTGCACCGTGCAATGTGGAGATATTACTGTTTGTGCATTTACAATATTCATTGATTTTTGCCATTGAAAAACATGTTTTTCATATACCAGAAATGTTTGAAGCTACTGACTGAATGAAAGGAGCTGGCATCTCACTCTCTTTGAATCTTCTTTATCATGCTAGGATTAGCAGGAAAAAGCAAAAAATTTCAGAATTGCACCTTGCAATGTGGAGATATTACTGTTTGTGCATTTACAATATTCATTAATTTTTGCCATTGAAAAACGTCCAGAAATGTTTGAAGCTACTGACTGAATGAAAGGAGCTGGCATCTCACTCTCTTTGAATCTTCTTTATCATGCTAGGATTAGCAGGAAAAAGCAAAAAATTTCAGAATTGCACCTTGCAATGTGGAGATATTACTGTTTGTGCATTTACAATATTCATTGATTTTTGCCATTGAAAAACATGTTTTTCATATACCAGAAATGTTTGAAGCTACTGACTGAATGAAAGGAGCTGGCATCTCACTCTCTTTGAATCTTCTTTATCATGCTAGGATTAACAGGAAAAAGCTAAAAATTTCAGAATTGCACCGTGCAATGTGGAGATATTACTGTTTGTGCATTTACAATATTCATTGATTTTTGCCATTGAAAAACATGTTTTTCATATACCAGAAATGTTTGAAGCTACTGACTGAATGAAAGGAGCTGGCATCTCACTCTCTTTGAATCTTCTTTATCATGCTAGGATTAGCAGGAAAAAGCAAAAAATTTCAGAATTGCACCTTGCAATGTGGAGATATTACTGTTTGTGCATTTACAATATTCATTAATTTTTGCCATTGAAAAACGTCCAGAAATGTTTGAAGCTACTGACTGAATGAAAGGAGCTGGCATCTCACTCTCTTTGAATCTTCTTTATCATGCTAGGATTAGCAGGAAAAAGCAAAAAATTTCAGAATTGCACCTTGCAATGTGGAGATATTACTGTTTGTGCATTTACAATATTCATTGATTTTTGCCATTGAAAAACATGTTTTTCATATACCAGAAATGTTTGAAGCTACTGACTGAATGAAAGGAGCTGGCATCTCACTCTCTTTGAATCTTCTTTATCATGCTAGGATTAACAGGAAAAAGCTAAAAATTTCAGAATTGTACCGTGCAATGTGGAGATATTACTGTTTGTGCATTTACAATATTCATTGATTTTTGCCATTGAAAAACATGTTTTTCATATACCAGAAATGTTTGAAGCTACTGACTGAATGAAAGGAGCTGGCATCTCACTCTCTTTGAATCTTCTTTATCATGCTAGGATTAGCAGGAAAAAGCAAAAAATTTCAGAATTGCACCTTGCAATGTGGAGATATTACTGTTTGTGCATTTACAATATTCATTGATTTTTGCCATTGAAAAACATGTTTTTCATATACCAGAAATGTTTGAAGCTACTGACTGAATGAAAGGAGCTGGCATCTCACTCTCTTTGAATCTTCTTTATCATGCTAGGATTAGCAGGAAAAAGCAAAAAATTTCAGAATTGCACCTTGCAATGTGGAGATATTACTGTTTGTGCATTTACAATATTCATTGATTTTTGCCATTGAAAAACATGTTTTTCATATACCAGAAATGTTTGAAGCTACTGACTGAATGAAAGGAGCTGGCATCTCACTCTCTTTGAATCTTCTTTATCATGCTAGGATTAACAGGAAAAAGCAAAAAATTTCAGAATTGCACCTTGCAATGTGGAGATATTACTGTTTGTGCATTTACAACATTCATTGATTTTTGCCATTGAAAAACATGTTTTTCATATACCAGAAATGTTTGAAGCTACTGACTGAATGAAAGGAGCTGGCATCTCACTCTCTTTGAATCTTCTTTATCATGCTAGGATTAGCAGGAAAAAGCAAAAAATTTCAGAATTGCACCTTGCAATGTGGAGATATTACTGTTTGTGCATTTACAATATTCATTAATTTTTACCATTGAAAAACGTCCAGAAATGTTTGAAGCTACTGACTGAATGAAAGGAGCTGGCATCTCACTCTCTTTGAATCTTCTTTATCATGCTAGGATTAACAGGAAAAAGCTAAAAATTTCAGAATTGCACCGTGCAATGTGGAGATATTACTGTTTGTGCATTTACAATATTCATTGATTTTTGCCATTGAAAAACATGTTTTTCATATACCAGAAATGTTTGAAGCTACTGACTGAATGAAAGGAGCTGGCATCTCACTCTCTTTGAATCTTCTTTATCATGCTAGGATTAGCAGGAAAAAGCAAAAAATTTCAGAATTGCACCTTGCAATGTGGAGATATTACTGTTTGTGCATTTACAATATTCATTGATTTTTGCCATTGAAAAACATGTTTTTCATATACCAGAAATGTTTGAAGCTACTGACTGAATGAAAGGAGCTGGCATCTCACTCTCTTTGAATCTTCTTTATCATGCTAGGATTAACAGGAAAAAGCAAAAAATTTCAGAATTGCACCTTGCAATGTGGAGATATTACTGTTTGTGCATTTACAATATTCATTGATTTTTGCCATTGAAAAACATGTTTTTCATATACCAGAAATGTTTGAAGCTACTGACTGAATGAAAGGAGCTGGCATCTCACTCTCTTTGAATCTTCTTTATCATGCTAGGATTAGCAGGAAAAAGCAAAAAATTTCAGAATTGCACCTTGCAATGTGGAGATATTACTGTTTGTGCATTTACAATATTCATTAATTTTTGCCATTGAAAAACGTCCAGAAATGTTTGAAGCTACTGACTGAATGAAAGGAGCTGGCATCTCACTCTCTTTGAATCTTCTTTATCATGCTAGGATTAGCAGGAAAAAGCAAAAAATTTCAGAATTGCACCTTGCAATGTGGAGATATTACTGTTTGTGCATTTACAATATTCATTGATTTTTGCCATTGAAAAACATGTTTTTCATATACCAGAAATGTTTGAAGCTACTGACTGAATGAAAGGAGCTGGCATCTCACTCTCTTTGAATCTTCTTTATCATGCTAGGATTAACAGGAAAAAGCTAAAAATTTCAGAATTGCACCGTGCAATGTGGAGATATTACTGTTTGTGCATTTACAATATTCATTGATTTTTGCCATTGAAAAACATGTTTTTCATATACCAGAAATGTTTGAAGCTACTGACTGAATGAAAGGAGCTGGCATCTCACTCTCTTTGAATCTTCTTTATCATGCTAGGATTAGCAGGAAAAAGCAAAAAATTTCAGAATTGCACCTTGCAATGTGGAGATATTACTGTTTGTGCATTTACAATATTCATTGATTTTTGCCATTGAAAAACATGTTTTTCATATACCAGAAATGTTTGAAGCTACTGACTGAATGAAAGGAGCTGGCATCTCACTCTCTTTGAATCTTCTTTATCATGCTAGGATTAGCAGGAAAAAGCAAAAAATTTCAGAATTGCACCTTGCAATGTGGAGATATTACTGTTTGTGCATTTACAATATTCATTGATTTTTGCCATTGAAAAACATGTTTTTCATATACCAGAAATGTTTGAAGCTACTGACTGAATGAAAGGAGCTGGCATCTCACTCTCTTTGAATCTTCTTTATCATGCTAGGATTAACAGGAAAAAGCAAAAAATTTCAGAATTGCACCTTGCAATGTGGAGATATTACTGTTTGTGCATTTACAATATTCATTGATTTTTGCCATTGAAAAACATGTTTTTCATATACCAGAAATGTTTGAAGCTACTGACAATGAAAGGAGCTGGCATCTCACTCTCTTTGAATCTTCTTTATCATGCTAGGATTAACAGGAAAAAGCTAAAAATTTCAGAATTGCACCGTGCAATGTGGAGATATTACTGTTTGTGCATTTACAATATTCATTGATTTTTGCCATTGAAAAACATGTTTTTCATATACCAGAAATGTTTGAAGCTACTGACTGAATGAAAGGAGCTGGCATCTCACTCTCTTTGAATCTTCTTTATCATGCTAGGATTAGCAGGAAAAAGCAAAAAATTTCAGAATTGCACCTTGCAATGTGGAGATATTACTGTTTGTGCATTTACAATATTCATTGATTTTTGCCATTGAAAAACATGTTTTTCATATACCAGAAATGTTTGAAGCTACTGACTGAATGAAAGGAGCTGGCATCTCACTCTCTTTGAATCTTCTTTATCATGCTAGGATTAACAGGAAAAAGCAAAAAATTTCAGAATTGCACCTTGCAATGTGGAGATATTACTGTTTGTGCATTTACAATATTCATTGATTTTTGCCATTGAAAAACATGTTTTTCATATACCAGAAATGTTTGAAGCTACTGACTGAATGAAAGGAGCTGGCATCTCACTCTCTTTGAATCTTCTTTATCATGCTAGGATTAACAGGAAAAAGCTAAAAATTTCAGAATTGCACCGTGCAATGTGGAGATATTACTGTTTGTGCATTTACAATATTCATTGATTTTTGCCATTGAAAAACATGTTTTTCATATACCAGAAATGTTTGAAGCTACTGACTGAATGAAAGGAGCTGGCATCTCACTCTCTTTGAATCTTCTTTATCATGCTAGGATTAGCAGGAAAAAGCAAAAAATTTCAGAATTGCACCTTGCAATGTGGAGATATTACTGTTTGTGCATTTACAATATTCATTAATTTTTGCCATTGAAAAACGTCCAGAAATGTTTGAAGCTACTGACTGAATGAAAGGAGCTGGCATCTCACTCTCTTTGAATCTTCTTTATCATGCTAGGATTAGCAGGAAAAAGCAAAAAATTTCAGAATTGCACCTTGCAATGTGGAGATATTACTGTTTGTGCATTTACAATATTCATTGATTTTTGCCATTGAAAAACATGTTTTTCATATACCAGAAATGTTTGAAGCTACTGACTGAATGAAAGGAGCTGGCATCTCACTCTCTTTGAATCTTCTTTATCATGCTAGGATTAACAGGAAAAAGCTAAAAATTTCAGAATTGCACCGTGCAATGTGGAGATATTACTGTTTGTGCATTTACAATATTCATTGATTTTTGCCATTGAAAAACATGTTTTTCATATACCAGAAATGTTTGAAGCTACTGACTGAATGAAAGGAGCTGGCATCTCACTCTCTTTGAATCTTCTTTATCATGCTAGGATTAGCAGGAAAAAGCAAAAAATTTCAGAATTGCACCTTGCAATGTGGAGATATTACTGTTTGTGCATTTACAATATTCATTAATTTTTGCCATTGAAAAACGTCCAGAAATGTTTGAAGCTACTGACTGAATGAAAGGAGCTGGCATCTCACTCTCTTTGAATCTTCTTTATCATGCTAGGATTAACAGGAAAAAGCTAAAAATTTCAGAATTGCACCGTGCAATGTGGAGATATTACTGTTTGTGCATTTACAATATTCATTGATTTTTGCCATTGAAAAACATGTTTTTCATATACCAGAAATGTTTGAAGCTACTGACTGAATGAAAGGAGCTGGCATCTCACTCTCTTTGAATCTTCTTTATCATGCTAGGATTAACAGGAAAAAGCTAAAAATTTCAGAATTGCACCGTGCAATGTGGAGATATTACTGTTTGTGCATTTACAATATTCATTGATTTTTGCCATTGAAAAACATGTTTTTCATATACCAGAAATGTTTGAAGCTACTGACTGAATGAAAGGAGCTGGCATCTCACTCTCTTTGAATCTTCTTTATCATGCTAGGATTAACAGGAAAAAGCTAAAAATTTCAGAATTGCACCGTGCAATGTGGAGATATTACTGTTTGTGCATTTACAATATTCATTGATTTTTGCCATTGAAAAACATGTTTTTCATATACCAGAAATGTTTGAAGCTACTGACTGAATGAAAGGAGCTGGCATCTCACTCTCTTTGAATCTTCTTTATCATGCTAGGATTAGCAGGAAAAAGCAAAAAATTTCAGAATTGCACCTTGCAATGTGGAGATATTACTGTTTGTGCATTTACAATATTCATTGATTTTTGCCATTGAAAAACATGTTTTTCATATACCAGAAATGTTTGAAGCTACTGACTGAATGAAAGGAGCTGGCATCTCACTCTCTTTGAATCTTCTTTATCATGCTAGGATTAACAGGAAAAAGCTAAAAATTTCAGAATTGCACCGTGCAATGTGGAGATATTACTGTTTGTGCATTTACAATATTCATTGATTTTTGCCATTGAAAAACATGTTTTTCATATACCAGAAATGTTTGAAGCTACTGACTGAATGAAAGGAGCTGGCATCTCACTCTCTTTGAATCTTCTTTATCATGCTAGGATTAGCAGGAAAAAGCAAAAAATTTCAGAATTGCACCTTGCAATGTGGAGATATTACTGTTTGTGCATTTACAATATTCATTGATTTTTGCCATTGAAAAACATGTTTTTCATATACCAGAAATGTTTGAAGCTACTGACTGAATGAAAGGAGCTGGCATCTCACTCTCTTTGAATCTTCTTTATCATGCTAGGATTAACAGGAAAAAGCAAAAAATTTCAGAATTGCACCTTGCAATGTGGAGATATTACTGTTTGTGCATTTACAATATTCATTGATTTTTGCCATTGAAAAACATGTTTTTCATATACCAGAAATGTTTGAAGCTACTGACTGAATGAAAGGAGCTGGCATCTCACTCTCTTTGAATCTTCTTTATCATGCTAGGATTAACAGGAAAAAGCTAAAAATTTCAGAATTGCACCGTGCAATGTGGAGATATTACTGTTTGTGCATTTACAATATTCATTGATTTTTGCCATTGAAAAACATGTTTTTCATATACCAGAAATGTTTGAAGCTACTGACTGAATGAAAGGAGCTGGCATCTCACTCTCTTTGAATCTTCTTTATCATGCTAGGATTAGCAGGAAAAAGCAAAAAATTTCAGAATTGCACCTTGCAATGTGGAGATATTACTGTTTGTGCATTTACAATATTCATTGATTTTTGCCATTGAAAAACATGTTTTTCATATACCAGAAATGTTTGAAGCTACTGACTGAATGAAAGGAGCTGGCATCTCACTCTCTTTGAATCTTCTTTATCATGCTAGGATTAACAGGAAAAAGCTAAAAATTTCAGAATTGCACCGTGCAATGTGGAGATATTACTGTTTGTGCATTTACAATATTCATTGATTTTTGCCATTGAAAAACATGTTTTTCATATACCAGAAATGTTTGAAGCTACTGACTGAATGAAAGGAGCTGGCATCTCACTCTCTTTGAATCTTCTTTATCATGCTAGGATTAGCAGGAAAAAGCAAAAAATTTCAGAATTGCACCTTGCAATGTGGAGATATTACTGTTTGTGCATTTACAATATTCATTGATTTTTGCCATTGAAAAACATGTTTTTCATATACCAGAAATGTTTGAAGCTACTGACTGAATGAAAGGAGCTGGCATCTCACTCTCTTTGAATCTTCTTTATCATGCTAGGATTAACAGGAAAAAGCTAAAAATTTCAGAATTGCACCGTGCAATGTGGAGATATTACTGTTTGTGCATTTACAATATTCATTGATTTTTGCCATTGAAAAACATGTTTTTCATATACCAGAAATGTTTGAAGCTACTGACTGAATGAAAGGAGCTGGCATCTCACTCTCTTTGAATCTTCTTTATCATGCTAGGATTAGCAGGAAAAAGCAAAAAATTTCAGAATTGCACCTTGCAATGTGGAGATATTACTGTTTGTGCATTTACAATATTCATTGATTTTTGCCATTGAAAAACATGTTTTTCATATACCAGAAATGTTTGAAGCTACTGACTGAATGAAAGGAGCTGGCATCTCACTCTCTTTGAATCTTCTTTATCATGCTAGGATTAACAGGAAAAAGCTAAAAATTTCAGAATTGCACCGTGCAATGTGGAGATATTACTGTTTGTGCATTTACAATATTCATTGATTTTTGCCATTGAAAAACATGTTTTTCATATACCAGAAATGTTTGAAGCTACTGACTGAATGAAAGGAGCTGGCATCTCACTCTCTTTGAATCTTCTTTATCATGCTAGGATTAGCAGGAAAAAGCAAAAAATTTCAGAATTGCACCTTGCAATGTGGAGATATTACTGTTTGTGCATTTACAATATTCATTGATTTTTGCCATTGAAAAACATGTTTTTCATATACCAGAAATGTTTGAAGCTACTGACTGAATGAAAGGAGCTGGCATCTCACTCTCTTTGAATCTTCTTTATCATGCTAGGATTAGCAGGAAAAAGCAAAAAATTTCAGAATTGCACCTTGCAATGTGGAGATATTACTGTTTGTGCATTTACAATATTCATTGATTTTTGCCATTGAAAAACATGTTTTTCATATACCAGAAATGTTTGAAGCTACTGACTGAATGAAAGGAGCTGGCATCTCACTCTCTTTGAATCTTCTTTATCATGCTAGGATTAGCAGGAAAAAGCAAAAAATTTCAGAATTGCACCTTGCAATGTGGAGATATTACTGTTTGTGCATTTACAATATTCATTGATTTTTGCCATTGAAAAACATGTTTTTCATATACCAGAAATGTTTGAAGCTACTGACAATGAAAGGAGCTGGCATCTCACTCTCTTTGAATCTTCTTTATCATGCTAGGATTAACAGGAAAAAGCTAAAAATTTCAGAATTGCACCGTGCAAAGTGGAGATATTACTGTTTGTGCATTTACAATATTCATTGATTTTTGCCATTGAAAAACATGTTTTTCATATACCAGAAATGTTTGAAGCTACTGACAATGAAAGGAGCTGGCATCTCACTCTCTTTGAATCTTCTTTATCATGCTAGGATTAACAGGAAAAAGCTAAAAATTTCAGAATTGCACCGTGCAATGTGGAGATATTACTGTTTGTGCATTTACAATATTCATTGATTTTTGCCATTGAAAAACATGTTTTTCATATACCAGAAATGTTTGAAGCTACTGACTGAATGAAAGGAGCTGGCATCTCACTCTCTTTGAATCTTCTTTATCATGCTAGGATTAGCAGGAAAAAGCAAAAAATTTCAGAATTGCACCTTGCAATGTGGAGATATTACTGTTTGTGCATTTACAATATTCATTGATTTTTGCCATTGAAAAACATGTTTTTCATATACCAGAAATGTTTGAAGCTACTGACTGAATGAAAGGAGCTGGCATCTCACTCTCTTTGAATCTTCTTTATCATGCTAGGATTAACAGGAAAAAGCAAAAAATTTCAGAATTGCACCTTGCAATGTGGAGATATTACTGTTTGTGCATTTACAATATTCATTGATTTTTGCCATTGAAAAACATGTTTTTCATATACCAGAAATGTTTGAAGCTACTGACTGAATGAAAGGAGCTGGCATCTCACTCTCTTTGAATCTTCTTTATCATGCTAGGATTAACAGGAAAAAGCTAAAAATTTCAGAATTGCACCGTGCAATGTGGAGATATTACTGTTTGTGCATTTACAATATTCATTGATTTTTGCCATTGAAAAACATGTTTTTCATATACCAGAAATGTTTGAAGCTACTGACTGAATGAAAGGAGCTGGCATCTCACTCTCTTTGAATCTTCTTTATCATGCTAGGATTAGCAGGAAAAAGCAAAAAATTTCAGAATTGCACCTTGCAATGTGGAGATATTACTGTTTGTGCATTTACAATATTCATTAATTTTTGCCATTGAAAAACGTCCAGAAATGTTTGAAGCTACTGACTGAATGAAAGGAGCTGGCATCTCACTCTCTTTGAATCTTCTTTATCATGCTAGGATTAGCAGGAAAAAGCAAAAAATTTCAGAATTGCACCTTGCAATGTGGAGATATTACTGTTTGTGCATTTACAATATTCATTGATTTTTGCCATTGAAAAACATGTTTTTCATATACCAGAAATGTTTGAAGCTACTGACTGAATGAAAGGAGCTGGCATCTCACTCTCTTTGAATCTTCTTTATCATGCTAGGATTAACAGGAAAAAGCTAAAAATTTCAGAATTGCACCGTGCAATGTGGAGATATTACTGTTTGTGCATTTACAATATTCATTGATTTTTGCCATTGAAAAACATGTTTTTCATATACCAGAAATGTTTGAAGCTACTGACTGAATGAAAGGAGCTGGCATCTCACTCTCTTTGAATCTTCTTTATCATGCTAGGATTAGCAGGAAAAAGCAAAAAATTTCAGAATTGCACCTTGCAATGTGGAGATATTACTGTTTGTGCATTTACAATATTCATTAATTTTTGCCATTGAAAAACGTCCAGAAATGTTTGAAGCTACTGACTGAATGAAAGGAGCTGGCATCTCACTCTCTTTGAATCTTCTTTATCATGCTAGGATTAACAGGAAAAAGCTAAAAATTTCAGAATTGCACCGTGCAATGTGGAGATATTACTGTTTGTGCATTTACAATATTCATTGATTTTTGCCATTGAAAAACATGTTTTTCATATACCAGAAATGTTTGAAGCTACTGACTGAATGAAAGGAGCTGGCATCTCACTCTCTTTGAATCTTCTTTATCATGCTAGGATTAACAGGAAAAAGCTAAAAATTTCAGAATTGCACCGTGCAATGTGGAGATATTACTGTTTGTGCATTTACAATATTCATTGATTTTTGCCATTGAAAAACATGTTTTTCATATACCAGAAATGTTTGAAGCTACTGACTGAATGAAAGGAGCTGGCATCTCACTCTCTTTGAATCTTCTTTATCATGCTAGGATTAACAGGAAAAAGCTAAAAATTTCAGAATTGCACCGTGCAATGTGGAGATATTACTGTTTGTGCATTTACAATATTCATTGATTTTTGCCATTGAAAAACATGTTTTTCATATACCAGAAATGTTTGAAGCTACTGACTGAATGAAAGGAGCTGGCATCTCACTCTCTTTGAATCTTCTTTATCATGCTAGGATTAGCAGGAAAAAGCAAAAAATTTCAGAATTGCACCTTGCAATGTGGAGATATTACTGTTTGTGCATTTACAATATTCATTGATTTTTGCCATTGAAAAACATGTTTTTCATATACCAGAAATGTTTGAAGCTACTGACTGAATGAAAGGAGCTGGCATCTCACTCTCTTTGAATCTTCTTTATCATGCTAGGATTAACAGGAAAAAGCTAAAAATTTCAGAATTGCACCGTGCAATGTGGAGATATTACTGTTTGTGCATTTACAATATTCATTGATTTTTGCCATTGAAAAACATGTTTTTCATATACCAGAAATGTTTGAAGCTACTGACTGAATGAAAGGAGCTGGCATCTCACTCTCTTTGAATCTTCTTTATCATGCTAGGATTAGCAGGAAAAAGCAAAAAATTTCAGAATTGCACCTTGCAATGTGGAGATATTACTGTTTGTGCATTTACAATATTCATTGATTTTTGCCATTGAAAAACATGTTTTTCATATACCAGAAATGTTTGAAGCTACTGACTGAATGAAAGGAGCTGGCATCTCACTCTCTTTGAATCTTCTTTATCATGCTAGGATTAACAGGAAAAAGCAAAAAATTTCAGAATTGCACCTTGCAATGTGGAGATATTACTGTTTGTGCATTTACAATATTCATTGATTTTTGCCATTGAAAAACATGTTTTTCATATACCAGAAATGTTTG
>NW_027370012.1:0-38783 GCF_046119375.1 Phyllobates terribilis
AAAAATCATTGAATATTGTAAATGCACAAACAGTAATTTCTCCGCATTGCAAGGTGCAATTCTGAAATTTTTTGCTTTTTCCTGCTCCTCTTAGCATGATAAAGAAGATTCAAAGAGAGTGAGATGCCAGCTCCTTTCATTCAGTCAGTAGCTTCAATCATTTCTGGACGTTTTTCAATGGCAAAAATCATTGAATATTGTAAATGCACAAACAGTAATTTCTCCGCATTGCAAGGTGCAATTCTGAAATTTTTTGCTTTTTCCTGCTCCTCTTAGCATGATAAAGTAGATTCAAAGAGAGTGAGATGCCAGCTCCTTTCATTCAGTCAGTAGCTTCAATCATTTCTGGTATATGAATAACATGATGTTTTTCAATGGCAAAAATCAATGAATATTGTAAATGCACAAACAGTAATTTCTCCGCATTGCAAGGTGCAATTCTGAAATTTTTTGCTTTTTCCTGCTCCTCTTAGCATGATAAAGAAGATTCAAAGAGAGTGAGATGCCAGCTCCTTTCATTCAGTCAGTAGCTTCAATCATTTCTGGACGTTTTTCAATGGCAAAAATCAATGAATATTGTAAATGCACAAACAGTAATTTCTCCGCATTGCAAGGTGCAATTCTGAAATTTTTTGCTTTTTCCTGCTCCTCTTAGCATGATAAAGAAGATTCAAAGAGAGTGAGATGCCAGCTCCTTTCATTCAGTCAGTAGCTTCAAACATTTCTGGTATATGAATAACATGATGTTTTTCAATGGCAAAAATCAATGAATATTGTAAATGCACAAACAGTAATTTCTCCGCATTGCAAGGTGCAATTCTGAAATTTTTTGCTTTTTCCTGCTCCTCTTAGCATGATAAAGAAGATTCAAAGAGAGTGAGATGCCAGCTCCTTTCATTCAGTCAGTAGCTTCAATCATTTCTGGACGTTTTTCAATGGCAAAAATCATTGAATATTGTAAATGCACAAACAGTAATTTCTCCGCATTGCAAGGTGCAATTCTGAAATTTTTTGCTTTTTCCTGCTCCTCTTAGCATGATAAAGAAGATTCAAAGAGAGTGAGATGCCAGCTCCTTTCATTCAGTCAGTAGCTTCAATCATTTCTGGTATATGAATAACATGATGTTTTTCAATGGCAAAAATCAATGAATATTGTAAATGCACAAACAGTAATTTCTCCGCATTGCAAGGTGCAATTCTGAAATTTTTTGCTTTTTCCTGCTCCTCTTAGCATGATAAACAAGATTCAAAGAGAGTGAGATGCCAGCTCCTTTCATTCAGTCAGTAGCTTCTATCATTTCTGGACGTTTTTCAATGGCAAAAATCAATGAATATTGTAAATGCACAAACAGTAATTTCTCCGCATTGCAAGGTGCAATTCTGAAATTTTTTGCTTTTTCCTGCTCCTCTTAGCATGATAAAGAAGATTCAAAGAGAGTGAGATGCCAGCTCCTTTCATTCAGTCAGTAGCTTCAAACATTTCTGGTATATGAATAACATGATGTTTTTCAATGGCAAAAATCAATGAATATTGTAAATGCACAAACAGTAATTTCTCCGCATTGCAAGGTGCAATTCTGAAATTTTTTGCTTTTTCCTGCTCCTCTTAGCATGATAAAGAAGATTCAAAGAGAGTGAGATGCCAGCTCCTTTCATTCAGTCAGTAGCTTCAATCATTTCTGGACGTTTTTCAATGGCAAAAATCAATGAATATTGTAAATGCACAAACAGTAATTTCTCCGCATTGCAAGGTGCAATTCTGAAATTTTTTGCTTTTTCCTGCTCCTCTTAGCATGATAAACAAGATTCAAAGAGAGTGAGATGCCAGCTCCTTTCATTCAGTCAGTAGCTTCAATCATTTCTGGACGTTTTTCAATGGCAAAAATCAATGAATATTGTAAATGCACAAACAGTAATTTCTCCGCATTGCAAGGTGCAATTCTGAAATTTTTTGCTTTTTCCTGCTCCTCTTAGCATGATAAAGAAGATTCAAAGAGAGTGAGATGCCAGCTCCTTTCATTCAGTCAGTAGCTTCAAACATTTCTGGTATATGAATAACATGATGTTTTTCAATGGCAAAAATCAATGAATATTGTAAATGCACAAACAGTAATTTCTCCGCATTGCAAGGTGCAATTCTGAAATTTTTTGCTTTTTCCTGCTCCTCTTAGCATGATAAAGAAGATTCAAAGAGAGTGAGATGCCAGCTCCTTTCATTCAGTCAGTAGCTTCAATCATTTCTGGACATTTTTCAATGGCAAAAATCAATGAATATTGTAAATGCACAAACAGTAATTTCTCCGCATTGCAAGGTGCAATTCTGAAATTTTTTGCTTTTTCCTGCTCCTCTTAGCATGATAAAGAAGATTCAAAGAGAGTGAGATGCCAGCTCCTTTCATTCAGTCAGTAGCTTCAATCATTTCTGGACGTTTTTCAATGGCAAAAATCAATGAATATTGTAAATGCACAAAGAGTAATTTCTCCGCATTGCAAGGTGCAATTCTGAAATTTTTTGCTTTTTCCTGCTCCTCTTAGCATGATAAAGAAGATTCAAAGAGAGTGAGATGCCAGCTCCTTTCATTCAGTCAGTAGCTTCAAACATTTCTGGTATATGAATAACATGATGTTTTTCAATGGCAAAAATCAATGAATATTGTAAATGCACAAACAGTAATTTCTCCGCATTGCAAGGTGCAATTCTGAAATTTTTTGCTTTTTCCTGCTCCTCTTAGCATGATAAAGAAGATTCAAAGAGAGTGAGATGCCAGCTCCTTTCATTCAGTCAGTAGCTTCAATCATTTCTGGACGTTTTTCAATGGCAAAAATCATTGAATATTGTAAATGCACAAACAGTAATTTCTCCGCATTGCAAGGTGCAATTCTGAAATTTTTTGCTTTTTCCTGCTCCTCTTAGCATGATAAAGAAGATTCAAAGAGAGTGAGATGCCAGCTCCTTTCATTCAGTCAGTAGCTTCAATCATTTCTGGACGTTTTTCAATGGCAAAAATCATTGAATATTGTAAATGCACAAACAGTAATTTCTCCGCATTGCAAGGTGCAATTCTGAAATTTTTTGCTTTTTCCTGCTCCTCTTAGCATGATAAAGAAGATTCAAAGAGAGTGAGATGCCAGCTCCTTTCATTCAGTCAGTAGCTTCAATCATTTCTGGACGTTTTTCAATGGCAAAAATCATTGAATATTGTAAATGCACAAACAGTAATTTCTCCGCATTGCAAGGTGCAATTCTGAAATTTTTTGCTTTTTCCTGCTCCTCTTAGCATGATAAAGAAGATTCAAAGAGAGTGAGATGCCAGCTCCTTTCATTCAGTCAGTAGCTTCAAACATTTCTGGTATATGAATAACATGATGTTTTTCAATGGCAAAAATCAATGAATATTGTAAATGCACAAACAGTAATTTCTCCGCATTGCAAGGTGCAATTCTGAAATTTTTTGCTTTTTCCTGCTCCTCTTAGCATGATAAAGAAGATTCAAAGAGAGTGAGATGCCAGCTCCTTTCATTCAGTCAGTAGCTTCAATCATTTCTGGACGTTTTTCAATGGCAAAAATCATTGAATATTGTAAATGCACAAACAGTAATTTCTCCGCATTGCAAGGTGCAATTCTGAAATTTTTTGCTTTTTCCTGCTCCTCTTAGCATGATAAAGAAGATTCAAAGAGAGTGAGATGCCAGCTCCTTTCATTCAGTCAGTAGCTTCAATCATTTCTGGACGTTTTTCAATGGCAAAAATCATTGAATATTGTAAATGCACAAACAGTAATTTCTCCGCATTGCAAGGTGCAATTCTGAAATTTTTTGCTTTTTTCTGCTCCTCTTAGCATGATAAAGAAGATTCAAAGAGAGTGAGATGCCAGCTCCTTTCATTCAGTCAGTAGCTTCAATCATTTCTGGTATGTGAATAACATGATGTTTTTCAATGGCAAAAATCAATGAATATTGTAAATGCACAAACAGTAATTTCTCCGCATTGCAAGGTGCAATTCTGAAATTTTTTGCTTTTTCCTGCTCCTCTTAGCATGATAAACAAGATTCAAAGAGAGTGAGATGCCAGCTCCTTTCATTCAGTCAGTAGCTTCTATCATTTCTGGACGTTTTTCAATGGCAAAAATCAATGAATATTGTAAATGCACAAACAGTAATTTCTCCGCATTGCAAGGTGCAATTCTGAAATTTTTTGCTTTTTCCTGCTCCTCTTAGCATGATAAAGAAGATTCAAAGAGAGTGAGATGCCAGCTCCTTTCATTCAGTCAGTAGCTTCAAACATTTCTGGTATATGAATAACATGATGTTTTTCAATGGCAAAAATCAATGAATATTGTAAATGCACAAAGAGTAATTTCTCCGCATTGCAAGGTGCAATTCTGAAATTTTTTGCTTTTTCCTGCTCCTCTTAGCATGATAAAGAAGATTCAAAGAGAGTGAGATGCCAGCTCCTTTCATTCAGTCAGTAGCTTCAATCATTTCTGGACGTTTTTCAATGGCAAAAATCAATGAATATTGTAAATGCACAAACAGTAATTTCTCCGCATTGCAAGGTGCAATTCTGAAATTTTTTGCTTTTTCCTGCTCCTCTTAGCATGATAAAGAAGATTCAAAGAGAGTGAGATGCCAGCTCCTTTCATTCAGTCAGTAGCTTCAAACATTTCTGGTATATGAATAACATGATGTTTTTCAATGGCAAAAATCAATGAATATTGTAAATGCACAAACAGTAATTTCTCCGCATTGCAAGGTGCAATTCTGAAATTTTTTGCTTTTTCCTGCTCCTCTTAGCATGATAAAGAAGATTCAAAGAGAGTGAGATGCCAGCTCCTTTCATTCAGTCAGTAGCTTCAATCATTTCTGGACGTTTTTCAATGGCAAAAATCATTGAATATTGTAAATGCACAAACAGTAATATCTCCGCATTGCAAGGTGCAATTCTGAAATTTTTTGCTTTTTCCTGCTCCTCTTAGCATGATAAAGAAGATTCAAAGAGAGTGAGATGCCAGCTCCTTTCATTCAGTCAGTAGCTTCAATCATTTCTGGTATATGAATAACATGATGTTTTTCAATGGCAAAAATCAATGAATATTGTAAATGCACAAACAGTAATTTCTCCGCATTGCAAGGTGCAATTCTGAAATTTTTTGCTTTTTCCTGCTCCTCTTAGCATGATAAACAAGATTCAAAGAGAGTGAGATGCCAGCTCCTTTCATTCAGTCAGTAGCTTCTATCATTTCTGGACGTTTTTCAATGGCAAAAATCAATGAATATTGTAAATGCACAAACAGTAATTTCTCCGCATTGCAAGGTGCAATTCTGAAATTTTTTGCTTTTTCCTGCTCCTCTTAGCATGATAAAGAAGATTCAAAGAGAGTGAGATGCCAGCTCCTTTCATTCAGTCAGTAGCTTCAAACATTTCTGGTATATGAATAACATGATGTTTTTCAATGGCAAAAATCAATGAATATTGTAAATGCACAAACAGTAATTTCTCCGCATTGCAAGGTGCAATTCTGAAATTTTTTTGCTTTTTCCTGCTCCTCTTAGCATGATAAAGAAGATTCAAAGAGAGTGAGATGCCAGCTCCTTTCATTCAGTCAGTAGCTTCAATCATTTCTGGACGTTTTTCAATGGCAAAAATCAATGAATATTGTAAATGCACAAACAGTAATTTCTCCGCATTGCAAGGTGCAATTCTGAAATTTTTTGCTTTTTCCTGCTCCTCTTAGCATGATAAACAAGATTCAAAGAGAGTGAGATGCCAGCTCCTTTCATTCAGTCAGTAGCTTCAATCATTTCTGGACGTTTTTCAATGGCAAAAATCAATGAATATTGTAAATGCACAAACAGTAATTTCTCCGCATTGCAAGGTGCAATTCTGAAATTTTTTGCTTTTTCCTGCTCCTCTTAGCATGATAAAGAAGATTCAAAGAGAGTGAGATGCCAGCTCCTTTCATTCAGTCAGTAGCTTCAAACATTTCTGGTATATGAATAACATGATGTTTTTCAATGGCAAAAATCAATGAATATTGTAAATGCACAAACAGTAATTTCTCCGCATTGCAAGGTGCAATTCTGAAATTTTTTGCTTTTTCCTGCTCCTCTTAGCATGATAAAGAAGATTCAAAGAGAGTGAGATGCCAGCTCCTTTCATTCAGTCAGTAGCTTCAATCAATTCTGGACATTTTTCAATGGCAAAAATCAATGAATATTGTAAATGCACAAACAGTAATTTCTCCGCATTGCAAGGTGCAATTCTGAAATTTTTTGCTTTTTCCTGCTCCTCTTAGCATGATAAAGAAGATTCAAAGAGAGTGAGATGCCAGCTCCTTTCATTCAGTCAGTAGCTTCAATCATTTCTGGACGTTTTTCAATGGCAAAAATCAATGAATATTGTAAATGCACAAAGAGTAATTTCTCCGCATTGCAAGGTGCAATTCTGAAATTTTTTGCTTTTTCCTGCTCCTCTTAGCATGATAAAGAAGATTCAAAGAGAGTGAGATGCCAGCTCCTTTCATTCAGTCAGTAGCTTCAAACATTTCTGGTATATGAATAACATGATGTTTTTCAATGGCAAAAATCAATGAATATTGTAAATGCACAAACAGTAATTTCTCCGCATTGCAAGGTGCAATTCTGAAATTTTTTGCTTTTTCCTGCTCCTCTTAGCATGATAAAGAAGATTCAAAGAGAGTGAGATGCCAGCTCCTTTCATTCAGTCAGTAGCTTCAATCATTTCTGGACGTTTTTCAATGGCAAAAATCATTGAATATTGTAAATGCACAAACAGTAATTTCTCCGCATTGCAAGGTGCAATTCTGAAATTTTTTGCTTTTTCCTGCTCCTCTTAGCATGATAAAGAAGATTCAAAGAGAGTGAGATGCCAGCTCCTTTCATTCAGTCAGTAGCTTCAATCATTTCTGGACGTTTTTCAATGGCAAAAATCATTGAATATTGTAAATGCACAAACAGTAATTTCTCCGCATTGCAAGGTGCAATTCTGAAATTTTTTGCTTTTTTCTGCTCCTCTTAGCATGATAAAGAAGATTCAAAGAGAGTGAGATGCCAGCTCCTTTCATTCAGTCAGTAGCTTCAATCATTTCTGGTATGTGAATAACATGATGTTTTTCAATGGCAAAAATCAATGAATATTGTAAATGCACAAACAGTAATTTCTCCGCATTGCAAGGTGCAATTCTGAAATTTTTTGCTTTTTCCTGCTCCTCTTAGCATGATAAACAAGATTCAAAGAGAGTGAGATGCCAGCTCCTTTCATTCAGTCAGTAGCTTCTATCATTTCTGGACGTTTTTCAATGGCAAAAATCAATGAATATTGTAAATGCACAAACAGTAATTTCTCCGCATTGCAAGGTGCAATTCTGAAATTTTTTGCTTTTTCCTGCTCCTCTTAGCATGATAAAGAAGATTCAAAGAGAGTGAGATGCCAGCTCCTTTCATTCAGTCAGTAGCTTCAAACATTTCTGGTATATGAATAACATGATGTTTTTCAATGGCAAAAATCAATGAATATTGTAAATGCACAAAGAGTAATTTCTCCGCATTGCAAGGTGCAATTCTGAAATTTTTTGCTTTTTCCTGCTCCTCTTAGCATGATAAAGAAGATTCAAAGAGAGTGAGATGCCAGCTCCTTTCATTCAGTCAGTAGCTTCAATCATTTCTGGACGTTTTTCAATGGCAAAAATCAATGAATATTGTAAATGCACAAACAGTAATTTCTCCGCATTGCAAGGTGCAATTCTGAAATTTTTTGCTTTTTCCTGCTCCTCTTAGCATGATAAACAAGATTCAAAGAGAGTGAGATGCCAGCTCCTTTCATTCAGTCAGTAGCTTCAATCATTTCTGGACGTTTTTCAATGGCAAAAATCAATGAATATTGTAAATGCACAAACAGTAATTTCTCCGCATTGCAAGGTGCAATTCTGAAATTTTTTGCTTTTTCCTGCTCCTCTTAGCATGATAAAGAAGATTCAAAGAGAGTGAGATGCCAGCTCCTTTCATTCAGTCAGTAGCTTCAAACATTTCTGGTATATGAATAACATGATGTTTTTCAATGGCAAAAATCAATGAATATTGTAAATGCACAAACAGTAATTTCTCCGCATTGCAAGGTGCAATTCTGAAATTTTTTGCTTTTTCCTGCTCCTCTTAGCATGATAAAGAAGATTCAAAGAGAGTGAGATGCCAGCTCCTTTCATTCAGTCAGTAGCTTCAATCATTTCTGGACATTTTTCAATGGCAAAAATCAATGAATATTGTAAATGCACAAACAGTAATTTCTCCGCATTGCAAGGTGCAATTCTGAAATTTTTTGCTTTTTCCTGCTCCTCTTAGCATGATAAAGAAGATTCAAAGAGAGTGAGATGCCAGCTCCTTTCATTCAGTCAGTAGCTTCAATCATTTCTGGACGTTTTTCAATGGCAAAAATCAATGAATATTGTAAATGCACAAAGAGTAATTTCTCCGCATTGCAAGGTGCAATTCTGAAATTTTTTGCTTTTTCCTGCTCCTCTTAGCATGATAAAGAAGATTCAAAGAGAGTGAGATGCCAGCTCCTTTCATTCAGTCAGTAGCTTCAAACATTTCTGGTATATGAATAACATGATGTTTTTCAATGGCAAAAATCAATGAATATTGTAAATGCACAAACAGTAATTTCTCCGCATTGCAAGGTGCAATTCTGAAATTTTTTGCTTTTTCCTGCTCCTCTTAGCATGATAAAGAAGATTCAAAGAGAGTGAGATGCCAGCTCCTTTCATTCAGTCAATAGCTTCAATCATTTCTGGACGTTTTTCAATGGCAAAAATCATTGAATATTGTAAATGCACAAACAGTAATTTCTCCGCATTGCAAGGTGCAATTCTGAAATTTTTTGCTTTTTCCTGCTCCTCTTAGCATGATAAAGAAGATTCAAAGAGAGTGAGATGCCAGCTCCTTTCATTCAGTCAGTAGCTTCAAACATTTCTGGTATATGAATAACATGATGTTTTTCAATGGCAAAAATCAATGAATATTGTAAATGCACAAAGAGTAATTTCTCCGCATTGCAAGGTGCAATTCTGAAATTTTTTGCTTTTTCCTGCTACTCTTAGCATGATAAAGAAGATTCAAAGAGAGTGAGATGCCAGCTCCTTTCATTCAGTCAGTAGCTTCAATCATTTCTGGACGTTTTTCAATGGCAAAAATCAATGAATATTGTAAATGCACAAACAGTAATTTCTCCGCATTGCAAGGTGCAATTCTGAAATTTTTTGCTTTTTCCTGCTCCTCTTAGCATGATAAACAAGATTCAA
Organism: Phyllobates terribilis; assembly: GCF_046119375.1. Classification (NCBI taxonomy): domain Eukaryota; kingdom Metazoa; phylum Chordata; class Amphibia; order Anura; family Dendrobatidae; genus Phyllobates; species Phyllobates terribilis. The sequence continues at coordinate 9,318 of NW_027370012.1, forward strand.
AGAGAGTGAGATGCCAGCTCCTTTCATTCAGTCAGTAGCTTCAATCATTTCTGGACGTTTTTCAATGGCAAAAATCAATGAATATTGTAAATGCACAAACAGTAATTTCTCCGCATTGCAAGGTGCAATTCTGAAATTTTTTGCTTTTTCCTGCTCCTCTTAGCATGATAAAGAAGATTCAAAGAGAGTGAGATGCCAGCTCCTTTCATTCAGTCAGTAGCTTCAAACATTTCTGGTATATGAATAACATGATGTTTTTCAATGGCAAAAATCAATGAATATTGTAAATGCACAAACAGTAATTTCTCCGCATTGCAAGGTGCAATTCTGAAATTTTTTGCTTTTTCCTGCTCCTCTTAGCATGATAAAGAAGATTCAAAGAGAGTGAGATGCCAGCTCCTTTCATTCAGTCAGTAGCTTCAATCATTTCTGGACATTTTTCAATGGCAAAAATCAATGAATATTGTAAATGCACAAACAGTAATTTCTCCGCATTGCAAGGTGCAATTCTGAAATTTTTTGCTTTTTCCTGCTCCTCTTAGCATGATAAAGAAGATTCAAAGAGAGTGAGATGCCAGCTCCTTTCATTCAGTCAGTAGCTTCAATCATTTCTGGACGTTTTTCAATGGCAAAAATCAATGAATATTGTAAATGCACAAAGAGTAATTTCTCCGCATTGCAAGGTGCAATTCTGAAATTTTTTGCTTTTTCCTGCTCCTCTTAGCATGATAAAGAAGATTCAAAGAGAGTGAGATGCCAGCTCCTTTCATTCAGTCAGTAGCTTCAAACATTTCTGGTATATGAATAACATGATGTTTTTCAATGGCAAAAATCAATGAATATTGTAAATGCACAAACAGTAATTTCTCCGCATTGCAAGGTGCAATTCTGAAATTTTTTGCTTTTTCCTGCTCCTCTTAGCATGATAAAGAAGATTCAAAGAGAGTGAGATGCCAGCTCCTTTCATTCAGTCAGTAGCTTCAATCATTTCTGGACGTTTTTCAATGGCAAAAATCATTGAATATTGTAAATGCACAAACAGTAATTTCTCCGCATTGCAAGGTGCAATTCTGAAATTTTTTGCTTTTTCCTGCTCCTCTTAGCATGATAAAGAAGATTCAAAGAGAGTGAGATGCCAGCTCCTTTCATTCAGTCAGTAGCTTCAATCATTTCTGGTATATGAATAACATGATGTTTTCCAATGGCAAAAATCAATGAATATTGTAAATGCACAAACAGTAATTTCTCCGCATTGCATGGTGCAATTCTGAAATTTTTTGCTTTTTCCTGCTCCTCTTAGCATGATAAAGAAGATTCAAAGAGAGTGAGATGCCAGCTCCTTTCATTCAGTCAGTAGCTTCAATCATTTCTGGACGTTTTTCAATGGCAAAAATCAATGAATATTGTAAATGCACAAACAGTAATTTCTCCGCATTGCAAGGTGCAATCCTGAAATTTTTTGCTTTTTCCTGCTCCTCTTAGCATGATAAAGAAGATTCAAAGAGAGTGAGATGCCAGCTCCTTTCATTCAGTCAGTAGCTTCAATCATTTCTGGACGTTTTTCAATGGCAAAAATCAATGAATATTGTAAATGCACAAAGAGTAATTTCTCCGCATTGCAAGGTGCAATTCTGAAATTTTTTGCTTTTTCCTGCTCCTCTTAGCATGATAAAGAAGATTCAAAGAGAGTGAGATGCCAGCTCCTTTCATTCAGTCAGTAGCTTCAAACATTTCTGGTATATGAATAACATGATGTTTTTCAATGGCAAAAATCAATGAATATTGTAAATGCACAAACAGTAATTTCTCCGCATTGCAAGGTGCAATTCTGAAATTTTTTGCTTTTTCCTGCTCCTCTTAGCATGATAAAGAAGATTCAAAGAGAGTGAGATGCCAGCTCCTTTCATTCAGTCAATAGCTTCAATCATTTCTGGACGTTTTTCAATGGCAAAAATCATTGAATATTGTAAATGCACAAACAGTAATTTCTCCGCATTGCAAGGTGCAATTCTGAAATTTTTTGCTTTTTCCTGCTCCTCTTAGCATGATAAAGAAGATTCAAAGAGAGTGAGATGCCAGCTCCTTTCATTCAGTCAGTAGCTTCAAACATTTCTGGTATATGAATAACATGATGTTTTTCAATGGCAAAAATCAATGAATATTGTAAATGCACAAAGAGTAATTTCTCCGCATTGCAAGGTGCAATTCTGAAATTTTTTGCTTTTTCCTGCTACTCTTAGCATGATAAAGAAGATTCAAAGAGAGTGAGATGCCAGCTCCTTTCATTCAGTCAGTAGCTTCAATCATTTCTGGACGTTTTTCAATGGCAAAAATCAATGAATATTGTAAATGCACAAACAGTAATTTCTCCGCATTGCAAGGTGCAATTCTGAAATTTTTTGCTTTTTCCTGCTCCTCTTAGCATGATAAACAAGATTCAAAGAGAGTGAGATGCCAGCTCCTTTCATTCAGTCAGTAGCTTCAATCATTTCTGGACGTTTTTCAATGGCAAAAATCAATGAATATTGTAAATGCACAAACAGTAATTTCTCCGCATTGCAAGGTGCAATTCTGAAATTTTTTGCTTTTTCCTGCTCCTCTTAGCATGATAAAGAAGATTCAAAGAGAGTGAGATGCCAGCTCCTTTCATTCAGTCAGTAGCTTCAAACATTTCTGGTATATGAATAACATGATGTTTTTCAATGGCAAAAATCAATGAATATTGTAAATGCACAAACAGTAATTTCTCCGCATTGCAAGGTGGAATTCTGAAATTTTTTGCTTTTTCCTGCTCCTCTTAGCATGATAAAGAAGATTCAAAGAGAGTGAGATGCCAGCTCCTTTCATTCAGTCAGTAGCTTCAATCATTTCTGGACATTTTTCAATGGCAAAAATCAATGAATATTGTAAATGCACAAACAGTAATTTCTCCGCATTGCAAGGTGCAATTCTGAAATTTTTTGCTTTTTCCTGCTCCTCTTAGCATGATAAAGAAGATTCAAAGAGAGTGAGATGCCAGCTCCTTTCATTCAGTCAGTAGCTTCAATCATTTCTGGACGTTTTTCAATGGCAAAAATCAATGAATATTGTAAATGCACAAAGAGTAATTTCTCCGCATTGCAAGGTGCAATTCTGAAATTTTTTGCTTTTTCCTGCTCCTCTTAGCATGATAAAGAAGATTCAAAGAGAGTGAGATGCCAGCTCCTTTCATTCAGTCAGTAGCTTCAAACATTTCTGGTATATGAATAACATGATGTTTTTCAATGGCAAAAATCAATGAATATTGTAAATGCACAAACAGTAATTTCTCCGCATTGCAAGGTGCAATTCTGAAATTTTTTGCTTTTTCCTGCTCCTCTTAGCATGATAAAGAAGATTCAAAGAGAGTGAGATGCCAGCTCCTTTCATTCAGTCAGTAGCTTCAATCATTTCTGGACGTTTTTCAATGGCAAAAATCATTGAATATTGTAAATGCACAAACAGTAATTTCTCCGCATTGCAAGGTGCAATTCTGAAATTTTTTGCTTTTTCCTGCTCCTCTTAGCATGATAAAGAAGATTCAAAGAGAGTGAGATGCCAGCTCCTTTCATTCAGTCAGTAGCTTCAATCATTTCTGGTATATGAATAACATGATGTTTTCCAATGGCAAAAATCAATGAATATTGTAAATGCACAAACAGTAATTTCTCCGCATTGCATGGTGCAATTCTGAAATTTTTTGCTTTTTCCTGCTCCTCTTAGCATGATAAAGAAGATTCAAAGAGAGTGAGATGCCAGCTCCTTTCATTCAGTCAGTAGCTTCAATCATTTCTGGACGTTTTTCAATGGCAAAAATCAATGAATATTGTAAATGCACAAACAGTAATTTCTCCGCATTGCAAGGTGCAATCCTGAAATTTTTTGCTTTTTCCTGCTCCTCTTAGCATGATAAAGAAGATTCAAAGAGAGTGAGATGCCAGCTCCTTTCATTCAGTCAGTAGCTTCAATCATTTCTGGACGTTTTTCAATGGCAAAAATCAATGAATATTGTAAATGCACAAAGAGTAATTTCTCCGCATTGCAAGGTGCAATTCTGAAATTTTTTGCTTTTTCCTGCTCCTCTTAGCATGATAAAGAAGATTCAAAGAGAGTGAGATGCCAGCTCCTTTCATTCAGTCAGTAGCTTCAAACATTTCTGGTATATGAATAACATGATGTTTTTCAATGGCAAAAATCAATGAATATTGTAAATGCACAAACAGTAATTTCTCCGCATTGCAAGGTGCAATTCTGAAATTTTTTGCTTTTTCCTGCTCCTCTTAGCATGATAAAGAAGATTCAAAGAGAGTGAGATGCCAGCTCCTTTCATTCAGTCAGTAGCTTCAATCATTTCTGGACGTTTTTCAATGGCAAAAATCATTGAATATTGTAAATGCACAAACAGTAATTTCTCCGCATTGCAAGGTGCAATTCTGAAATTTTTTGCTTTTTTCTGCTCCTCTTAGCATGATAAAGAAGATTCAAAGAGAGTGAGATGCCAGCTCCTTTCATTCAGTCAGTAGCTTCAATCATTTCTGGTATATGAATAACATGATGTTTTTCAATGGCAAAAATCAATGAATATTGTAAATGCACAAACAGTAATTTCTCCGCATTGCAAGGTGCAATTCTGAAATTTTTTGCTTTTTCCTGTTCCTCTTAGCATGATAAACAAGATTCAAAGAGAGTGAGATGCCAGCTCCTTTCATTCAGTCAGTAGCTTCTATCATTTCTGGACGTTTTTCAATGGCAAAAATCAATGAATATTGTAAATGCACAAACAGTAATTTCTCCGCATTGCAAGGTGCAATTCTGAAATTTTTTGCTTTTTCCTGCTCCTCTTAGCATGATAAAGAAGATTCAAAGAGAGTGAGATGCCAGCTCCTTTCATTCAGTCAGTAGCTTCAATCATTTCTGGACATTTTTCAATGGCAAAAATCAATGAATATTGTAAATGCACAAACAGTAATTTCTCCGCATTGCAAGGTGCAATTCTGAAATTTTTTGCTTTTTCCTGCTCCTCTTAGCATGATAAAGAAGATTCAAAGAGAGTGAGATGCCAGCTCCTTTCATTCAGTCAGTAGCTTCAATCATTTCTGGACGTTTTTCAATGGCAAAAATCAATGAATATTGTAAATGCACAAAGAGTAATTTCTCCGCATTGCAAGGTGCAATTCTGAAATTTTTTGCTTTTTCCTGCTCCTCTTAGCATGATAAAGAAGATTCAAAGAGAGTGAGATGCCAGCTCCTTTCATTCAGTCAGTAGCTTCAAACATTTCTGGTATATGAATAACATGATGTTTTTCAATGGCAAAAATCAATGAATATTGTAAATGCACAAACAGTAATTTCTCCGCATTGCAAGGTGCAATTCTGAAATTTTTTGCTTTTTCCTGCTCCTCTTAGCATGATAAAGAAGATTCAAAGAGAGTGAGATGCCAGCTCCTTTCATTCAGTCAGTAGCTTCAATCATTTCTGGACGTTTTTCAATGGCAAAAATCATTGAATATTGTAAATGCACAAACAGTAATTTCTCCGCATTGCAAGGTGCAATTCTGAAATTTTTTGCTTTTTCCTGCTCCTCTTAGCATGATAAAGAAGATTCAAAGAGAGTGAGATGCCAGCTCCTTTCATTCAGTCAGTAGCTTCAATCATTTCTGGACGTTTTTCAATGGCAAAAATCATTGAATATTGTAAATGCACAAACAGTAATTTCTCCGCATTGCAAGGTGCAATTCTGAAATTTTTTGCTTTTTTCTGCTCCTCTTAGCATGATAAAGAAGATTCAAAGAGAGTGAGATGCCAGCTCCTTTCATTCAGTCAGTAGCTTCAATCATTTCTGGTATATGAATAACATGATGTTTTTCAATGGCAAAAATCAATGAATATTGTAAATGCACAAACAGTAATTTCTCCGCATTGCAAGGTGCAATTCTGAAATTTTTTGCTTTTTCCTGTTCCTCTTAGCATGATAAACAAGATTCAAAGAGAGTGAGATGCCAGCTCCTTTCATTCAGTCAGTAGCTTCTATCATTTCTGGACGTTTTTCAATGGCAAAAATCAATGAATATTGTAAATGCACAAACAGTAATTTCTCCGCATTGCAAGGTGCAATTCTGAAATTTTTTGCTTTTTCCTGCTCCTCTTAGCATGATAAAGAAGATTCAAAGAGAGTGAGATGGCAGCTCCTTTCATTCAGTCAGTAGCTTCAAACATTTCTGGTATATGAATAACATGATGTTTTTCAATGGCAAAAATCAATGAATATTGTAAATGCACAAAGAGTAATTTCTCCGCATTGCAAGGTGCAATTCTGAAATTTTTTGCTTTTTCCTGCTCCTCTTAGCATGATAAAGAAGATTCAAAGAGAGTGAGATGCCAGCTCCTTTCATTCAGTCAGTAGCTTCAATCATTTCTGGACGTTTTTCAATGGCAAAAATCAATGAATATTGTAAATGCACAAACAGTAATTTCTCCGCATTGCAAGGTGCAATTCTGAAATTTTTTGCTTTTTCCTGCTCCTCTTAGCATGATAAACAAGATTCAAAGAGAGTGAGATGTCAGCTCCTTTCATTCAGTCAGTAGCTTCAATCATTTCTGGACGTTTTTCAATGGCAAAAATCAATGAATATTGTAAATGCACAAACAGTAATTTCTCCGCATTGCAAGGTGCAATTCTGAAATTTTTTGCTTTTTCCTGCTCCTCTTAGCATGATAAAGAAGATTCAAAGAGAGTGAGATGCCAGCTCCTTTCATTCAGTCAGTAGCTTCAAACATTTCTGGTATATGAATAACATGATGTTTTTCAATGGCAAAAATCAATGAATATTGTAAATGCACAAACAGTAATTTCTCCGCATTGCAAGGTGCAATTCTGAAATTTTTTGCTTTTTCCTGCTCCTCTTAGCATGATAAAGAAGATTCAAAGAGAGTGAGATGCCAGCTCCTTTCATTCAGTCAGTAGCTTCAATCATTTCTGGACATTTTTCAATGGCAAAAATCAATGAATATTGTAAATGCACAAACAGTAATTTCTCCGCATTGCAAGGTGCAATTCTGAAATTTTTTGCTTTTTCCTGCTCCTCTTAGCATGATAAACAAGATTCAAAGAGAGTGAGATGCCAGCTCCTTTCATTCAGTCAGTAGCTTCAATCATTTCTGGACGTTTTTCAATGGCAAAAATCAATGAATATTGTAAATGCACAAACAGTAATTTCTCCGCATTGCAAGGTGCAATTCTGAAATTTTTTGCTTTTTCCTGCTCCTCTTAGCATGATAAAGAAGATTCAAAGAGAGTGAGATGCCAGCTCCTTTCATTCAGTCAGTAGCTTCAAACATTTCTGGTATATGAATAACATGATGTTTTTCAATGGCAAAAATCAATGAATATTGTAAATGCACAAACAGTAATTTCTCCGCATTGCAAGGTGCAATTCTGAAATTTTTTGCTTTTTCCTGCTCCTCTTAGCATGATAAAGAAGATTCAAAGAGAGTGAGATGCCAGCTCCTTTCATTCAGTCAGTAGCTTCAATCATTTCTGGACGTTTTTCAATGGCAAAAATCATTGAATATTGTAAATGCACAAACAGTAATTTCTCCGCATTGCAAGGTGCAATTCTGAAATTTTTTGCTTTTTCCTGCTCCTCTTAGCATGATAAAGTAGATTCAAAGAGAGTGAGATGCCAGCTCCTTTCATTCAGTCAGTAGCTTCAATCATTTCTGGTATATGAATAACATGATGTTTTTCAATGGCAAAAATCAATGAATATTGTAAATGCACAAACAGTAATTTCTCCGCATTGCAAGGTGCAATTCTGAAATTTTTTGCTTTTTCCTGCTCCTCTTTGCATGATAAAGAACATTCAAAGAGAGTGAGATGCCAGCTCCTTTCATTCAGTCAGTAGCTTCAATCATTTCTGGACGTTTTTCAATGGCAAAAATCAATGAATATTGTAAATGCACAAACAGTAATTTCTCCGCATTGCAAGGTGCAATTCTGAAATTTTTTGCTTTTTCCTGCTCCTCTTAGCATGATAAAGAAGATTCAAAGAGAGTGAGATGCCAGCTCCTTTCATTCAGTCAGTAGCTTCAAACATTTCTGGTATATGAATAACATGATGTTTTTCAATGGCAAAAATCAATGAATATTGTAAATGCACAAACAGTAATTTCTCCGCATTGCAAGGTGCAATTCTGAAATTTTTTGCTTTTTCCTGCTCCTCTTAGCATGATAAAGAAGATTCAAAGAGAGTGAGATGCCAGCTCCTTTCATTCAGTCAGTAGCTTCAATCATTTCTGGACGTTTTTCAATGGCAAAAATCATTGAATATTGTAAATGCACAAACAGTAATTTCTCCGCATTGCAAGGTGCAATTCTGAAATTTTTTGCTTTTTCCTGCTCCTCTTAGCATGATAAAGAAGATTCAAAGAGAGTGAGATGCCAGCTCCTTTCATTCAGTCAGTAGCTTCAATCATTTCTGGTATATGAATAACATGATGTTTTTCAATGGCAAAAATCAATGAATATTGTAAATGCACAAACAGTAATTTCTCCGCATTGCAAGGTGCAATTCTGAAATTTTTTGCTTTTTCCTGCTCCTCTTAGCATGATAAAGAAGATTCAAAGAGAGTGAGATGCCAGCTCCTTTCATTCAGTCAGTAGCTTCAATCATTTCTGGACGTTTTTCAATGGCAAAAATCAATGAATATTGTAAATGCACAAACAGTAATTTCTCCGCATTGCAAGGTGCAATTCTGAAATTTTTTGCTTTTTCCTGCTCCTCTTAGCATGATAAACAAGATTCAAAGAGAGTGAGATGCCAGCTCCTTTCATTCAGTCAGTAGCTTCAATCATTTCTGGACGTTTTTCAATGGCAAAAATCAATGAATATTGTAAATGCACAAACAGTAATTTCTCCGCATTGCAAGGTGCAATTCTGAAATTTTTTGCTTTTTCCTGCTCCTCTTAGCATGATAAAGAAGATTCAAAGAGAGTGAGATGCCAGCTCCTTTCATTCAGTCAGTAGCTTCAAACATTTCTGGTATATGAATAACATGGTTTTTCAATGGCAAAAATCAATGAATATTGTAAATGCACAAACAGTAATTTCTCCGCATTGCAAGGTGCAATTCTGAAATTTTTTGCTTTTTCCTGCTCCTCTTAGCATGATAAAGAAGATTCAAAGAGAGTGAGATGCCAGCTCCTTTCATTCAGTCAGTAGCTTCAATCATTTCTGGACGTTTTTCAATGGCAAAAATCAATGAATATTGTAAATGCACAAAGAGTAATTTCTCCGCATTGCAAGGTGCAATTCTGAAATTTTTTGCTTTTTCCTGCTCCTCTTAGCATGATAAAGAAGATTCAAAGAGAGTGAGATGCCAGCTCCTTTCATTCAGTCAGTAGCTTCAAACATTTCTGGTATATGAATAACATGATGTTTTTCAATGGCAAAAATCAATGAATATTGTAAATGCACAAACAGTAATTTCTCCGCATTGCAAGGTGCAATTCTGAAATTTTTTGCTTTTTCCTGCTCCTCTTAGCATGATAAAGAAGATTCAAAGAGAGTGAGATGCCAGCTCCTTTCATTCAGTCAGTAGCTTCAATCATTTCTGGACGTTTTTCAATGGCAAAAATCATTGAATATTGTAAATGCACAAAAAGTAATTTCTCCGCATTGCAAGGTGCAATTCTGAAATTTTTTTCTTTTTCCTGCTCCTCTTAGCATGATAAAGAAGATTCAAAGAGAGTGAGATGCCAGCTCCTTTCATTCAGTCAGTAGCTTCAATCATTTCTGGTATATGAATAACATGATGTTTTTCAATGGCAAAAATCAATGAATATTGTAAATGCACAAACAGTAATTTCTCCGCATTGCAAGGTGCAATTCTGAAATTTTTTGCTTTTTCCTGCTCCTCTTAGCATGATAAAGAAGATTCAAAGAGAGTGAGATGCCAGCTCCTTTCATTCAGTCAGTAGCTTCAATCATTTCTGGACGTTTTTCAATGGCAAAAATCAATGAATATTGTAAATGCACAAACAGTAATTTCTCCGCATTGCAAGGTGCAATTCTGAAATTTTTTGCTTTTTCCTGCTCCTCTTAGCATGATAAACAAGATTCAAAGAGAGTGAGATGCCAGCTCCTTTCATTCAGTCAGTAGCTTCAATCATTTCTGGACGTTTTTCAATGGCAAAAATCAATGAATATTGTAAATGCACAAACAGTAATTTCTCCGCATTGCAAGGTGCAATTCTGAAATTTTTTGCTTTTTCCTGCTCCTCTTAGCATGATAAAGAAGATTCAAAGAGAGTGAGATGCCAGCTCCTTTCATTCAGTCAGTAGCTTCAAACATTTCTGGTATATGAATAACATGGTTTTTCAATGGCAAAAATCAATGAATATTGTAAATGCACAAACAGTAATTTCTCCGCATTGCAAGGTGCAATTCTGAAATTTTTTGCTTTTTCCTGCTCCTCTTAGCATGATAAAGAAGATTCAAAGAGAGTGAGATGCCAGCTCCTTTCATTCAGTCAGTAGCTTCAATCATTTCTGGACGTTTTTCAATGGCAAAAATCAATGAATATTGTAAATGCACAAAGAGTAATTTCTCCGCATTGCAAGGTGCAATTCTGAAATTTTTTGCTTTTTCCTGCTCCTCTTAGCATGATAAAGAAGATTCAAAGAGAGTGAGATGCCAGCTCCTTTCATTCAGTCAGTAGCTTCAAACATTTCTGGTATATGAATAACATGATGTTTTTCAATGGCAAAAATCAATGAATATTGTAAATGCACAAACAGTAATTTCTCCGCATTGCAAGGTGCAATTCTGAAATTTTTTGCTTTTTCCTGCTCCTCTTAGCATGATAAAGAAGATTCAAAGAGAGTGAGATGCCAGCTCCTTTCATTCAGTCAGTAGCTTCAATCATTTCTGGACGTTTTTCAATGGCAAAAATCATTGAATATTGTAAATGCACAAAAAGTAATTTCTCCGCATTGCAAGGTGCAATTCTGAAATTTTTTTCTTTTTCCTGCTCCTCTTAGCATGATAAAGAAGATTCAAAGAGAGTGAGATGCCAGCTCCTTTCATTCAGTCAGTAGCTTCAATCATTTCTGGTATATGAATAACATGATGTTTTTCAATGGCAAAAATCAATGAATATTGTAAATGCACAAACAGTAATTTCTCCGCATTGCAAGGTGCAATTCTGAAATTTTTTGCTTTTTCCTGCTCCTCTTAGCATGATAAAGAAGATTCAAAGAGAGTGAGATGCCAGCTCCTTTCATTCAGTCAGTAGCTTCAATCATTTCTGGACGTTTTTCAATGGCAAAAATCAATGAATATTGTAAATGCACAAACAGTAATTTCTCCGCATTGCAAGGTGCAATTCTGAAATTTTTTGCTTTTTCCTGCTCCTCTTAGCATGATAAAGAAGATTCAAAGAGAGTGAGATGCCAGCTCCTTTCATTCAGTCAGTAGCTTCAAACATTTCTGGTATATGAATAACATGATGTTTTTCAATGGCAAAAATCAATGAATATTGTAAATGCACAAACAGTAATTTCTCCGCATTGCAAGGTGCAATTCTGAAATTTTTTGCTTTTTCCTGCTCCTCTTAGCATGATAAAGAAGATTCAAAGAGAGTGAGATGCCAGCTCCTTTCATTCAGTCAGTAGCTTCAATCATTTCTGGACGTTTTTCAATGGCAAAAATCATTGAATATTGTAAATGCACAAACAGTAATTTCTCCGCATTGCAAGGTGCAATTCTGAAATTTTTTGCTTTTTCCTGCTCCTCTTAGCATGATAAAGAAGATTCAAAGAGAGTGAGATGCCAGCTCCTTTCATTCAGTCAGTAGCTTCAATCATTTCTGGTATATGAATAACATGATGTTTTTCAATGGCAAAAATCAATGAATATTGTAAATGCACAAACAGTAATTTCTCCGCATTGCAAGGTGCAATTCTGAAATTTTTTGCTTTTTCCTGCTCCTCTTAGCATGATAAAGAAGATTCAAAGAGAGTGAGATGCCAGCTCCTTTCATTCAGTCAGTAGCTTCAAACATTTCTGGTATATGAATAACATGATGTTTTTCAATGGCAAAAATCAATGAATATTGTAAATGCACAAACAGTAATTTCTCCGCATTGCAAGGTGCAATTCTGAAATTTTTTGCTTTTTCCTGCTCCTCTTAGCATGATAAAGAAGATTCAAAGAGAGTGAGATGCCAGCTCCTTTCATTCAGTCAGTAGCTTCAATCATTTCTGGACGTTTTTCAATGGCAAAAATCAATGAATATTGTAAATGCACAAACAGTAATTTCTCCGCATTGCAAGGTGCAATTCTGAAATTTTTTGCTTTTTCCTGCTCCTCTTAGCATGATAAACAAGATTCAAAGAGAGTGAGATGCCAGCTCCTTTCATTCAGTCAGTAGCTTCAATCATTTCTGGACGTTTTTCAATGGCAAAAATCAATGAATATTGTAAATGCACAAACAGTAATTTCTCCGCATTGCAAGGTGCAATTCTGAAATTTTTTGCTTTTTCCTGCTCCTCTTAGCATGATAAAGAAGATTCAAAGAGAGTGAGATGCCAGCTCCTTTCATTCAGTCAGTAGCTTCAAACATTTCTGGTATATGAATAACATGATGTTTTTCAATGGCAAAAATCAATGAATATTGTAAATACACAAACAGTAATTTCTCCGCATTGCAAGGTGCAATTCTGAAATTTTTTGCTTTTTCCTGCTCCTCTTAGCATGATAAAGAAGATTCAAAGAGAGTGAGATGCCAGCTCCTTTCATTCAGTCAGTAGCTTCAATCATTTCTGGACGTTTTTCAATGGCAAAAATCAATGAATATTGTAAATGCACAAACAGTAATTTCTCCGCATTGCAAGGTGCAATTCTGAAATTTTTTGCTTTTTCCTGCTCCTCTTAGCATGATAAAGAAGATTCAAAGAGAGTGAGATGCCAGCTCCTTTCATTCAGTCAGTAGCTTCAATCATTTCTGGACGTTTTTCAATGGCAAAAATCAATGAATATTGTAAATGCACAAAGAGTAATTTCTCCGCATTGCAAGGTGCAATTCTGAAATTTTTTGCTTTTTCCTGCTCCTCTTAGCATGATAAAGAAGATTCAAAGAGAGTGAGATGCCAGCTCCTTTCATTCAGTCAGTAGCTTCAAACATTTCTGGTATATGAATAACATGATGTTTTTCAATGGCAAAAATCAATGAATATTGTAAATGCACAAACAGTAATTTCTCCGCATTGCAAGGTGCAATTCTGAAATTTTTTGCTTTTTCCTGTTCCTCTTAGCATGATAAACAAGATTCAAAGAGAGTGAGATGCCAGCTCCTTTCATTCAGTCAGTAGCTTCTATCATTTCTGGACGTTTTTCAATGGCAAAAATCAATGAATATTGTAAATGCACAAACAGTAATTTCTCCGCATTGCAAGGTGCAATTCTGAAATTTTTTGCTTTTTCCTGCTCCTCTTAGCATGATAAAGAAGATTCAAAGAGAGTGAGATGCCAGCTCCTTTCATTCAGTCAGTAGCTTCAAACATTTCTGGTATATGAATAACATGATGTTTTTCAATGGCAAAAATCAATGAATATTGTAAATGCACAAAGAGTAATTTCTCCGCATTGCAAGGTGCAATTCTGAAATTTTTTGCTTTTTCCTGCTCCTCTTAGCATGATAAAGAAGATTCAAAGAGAGTGAGATGCCAGCTCCTTTCATTCAGTCAGTAGCTTCAATCATTTCTGGACGTTTTTTAATGGCAAAAATCAATGAATATTGTAAATGCACAAACAGTAATTTCTCCGCATTGCAAGGTGCAATTCTGAAATTTTTTGCTTTTTCCTGCTCCTCTTAGCATGATAAAGAAGATTCAAAGAGAGTGAGATGCCAGCTCCTTTCATTCAGTCAGTAGCTTCAAACATTTCTGGTATATGAATAACATGATGTTTTTCAATCGCAAAAATCAATGAATATTGTAAATGCACAAAGAGTAATTTCTCCGCATTGCAAGGTGCAATTCTGAAATTTTTTGCTTTTTCCTGCTCCTCTTAGCATGATAAAGAAGATTCAAAGAGAGTGAGATGCCAGCTCCTTTCATTCAGTCAGTAGCTTCAATCATTTCTGGACGTTTTTCAATGGCAAAAATCAATGAATATTGTAAATGCACAAACAGTAATTTCTCCGCATTGCAAGGTGCAATTCTGAAATTTTTTGCTTTTTCCTGCTCCTCTTAGCATGATAAAGAAGATTCAAAGAGAGTGAGATGCCAGCTCCTTTCATTCAGTCAGTAGCTTCAATCATTTCTGGACGTTTTTCAATGGCAAAAATCAATGAATATTGTAAATGCACAAAGAGTAATTTCTCCGCATTGCAAGGTGCAATTCTGAAATTTTTTGCTTTTTCCTGCTCCTCTTAGCATGATAAAGAAGATTCAAAGAGAGTGAGATGCCAGCTCCTTTCATTCAGTCAGTAGCTTCAAACATTTCTGGTATATGAATAACATGATGTTTTTCAATGGCAAAAATCAATGAATATTGTAAATGCACAAACAGTAATTTCTCCGCATTGCAAGGTGCAATTCTGAAATTTTTTGCTTTTTCCTGCTCCTCTTAGCATGATAAAGAAGATTCAAAGAGAGTGAGATGCCAGCTCCTTTCATTCAGTCAGTAGCTTCAATCATTTCTGGACGTTTTTCAATGGCAAAAATCATTGAATATTGTAAATGCACAAAAAGTAATTTCTCCGCATTGCAAGGTGCAATTCTGAAATTTTTTTCTTTTTCCTGCTCCTCTTAGCATGATAAAGAAGATTCAAAGAGAGTGAGATGCCAGCTCCTTTCATTCAGTCAGTAGCTTCAATCATTTCTGGTATATGAATAACATGATGTTTTTCAATGGCAAAAATCAATGAATATTGTAAATGCACAAACAGTAATTTCTCCGCATTGCAAGGTGCAATTCTGAAATTTTTTGCTTTTTCCTGCTCCTCTTAGCATGATGAAGATTCAAAGAGAGTGAGATGCCAGCTCCTTTCATTCAGTCAGTAGCTTCAATCATTTCTGGACGTTTTTCAATGGCAAAAATCAATGAATATTGTAAATGCACAAACAGTAATTTCTCCGCATTGCAAGGTGCAATTCTGAAATTTTTTGCTTTTTCCTGCTCCTCTTAGCATGATAAAGAAGATTCAAAGAGAGTGAGATGCCAGCTCCTTTCATTCAGTCAGTAGCTTCAAACATTTCTGGTATATGAATAACATGATGTTTTTCAATGGCAAAAATCAATGAATATTGTAAATGCACAAACAGTAATTTCTCCGCATTGCAAGGTGCAATTCTGAAATTTTTTGCTTTTTCCTGCTCCTCTTAGCATGATAAAGAAGATTCAAAGAGAGTGAGATGCCAGCTCCTTTCATTCAGTCAGTAGCTTCAATCATTTCTGGACGTTTTTCAATGGCAAAAATCATTGAATATTGTAAATGCACAAACAGTAATTTCTCCGCATTGCAAGGTGCAATTCTGAAATTTTTTGCTTTTTCCTGCTCCTCTTAGCATGATAAAGAAGATTCAAAGAGAGTGAGATGCCAGCTCCTTTCATTCAGTCAGTAGCTTCAATCATTTCTGGTATATGAATAACATGATGTTTTTCAATGGCAAAAATCAATGAATATTGTAAATGCACAAACAGTAATTTCTCCGCATTGCAAGGTGCAATTCTGAAATTTTTTGCTTTTTCCTGCTCCTCTTAGCATGATAAAGAAGATTCAAAGAGAGTGAGATGCCAGCTCCTTTCATTCAGTCAGTAGCTTCAAACATTTCTGGTATATGAATAACATGATGTTTTTCAATGGCAAAAATCAATGAATATTGTAAATGCACAAACAGTAATTTCTCCGCATTGCAAGGTGCAATTCTGAAATTTTTTGCTTTTTCCTGCTCCTCTTAGCATGGTAAAGAAGATTCAAAGAGAGTGAGATGCCAGCTCCTTTCATTCAGTCAGTAGCTTCAATCATTTCTGGACGTTTTTCAATGGCAAAAATCAATGAATATTGTAAATGCACAAACAGTAATTTCTCCGCATTGCAAGGTGCAATTCTGAAATTTTTTGCTTTTTCCTGCTCCTCTTAGCATGATAAACAAGATTCAAAGAGAGTGAGATGCCAGCTCCTTTCATTCAGTCAGTAGCTTCAATCATTTCTGGACGTTTTTCAATGGCAAAAATCAATGAATATTGTAAATGCACAAACAGTAATTTCTCCGCATTGCAAGGTGCAATTCTGAAATTTTTTGCTTTTTCCTGCTCCTCTTAGCATGATAAAGAAGATTCAAAGAGAGTGAGATGCCAGCTCCTTTCATTCAGTCAGTAGCTTCAAACATTTCTGGTATATGAATAACATGATGTTTTTCAATGGCAAAAATCAATGAATATTGTAAATACACAAACAGTAATTTCTCCGCATTGCAAGGTGCAATTCTGAAATTTTTTGCTTTTTCCTGCTCCTCTTAGCATGATAAAGAAGATTCAAAGAGAGTGAGATGCCAGCTCCTTTCATTCAGTCAGTAGCTTCAATCATTTCTGGACGTTTTTCAATGGCAAAAATCAATGAATATTGTAAATGCACAAACAGTAATTTCTCCGCATTGCAAGGTGCAATTCTGAAATTTTTTGCTTTTTCCTGCTCCTCTTAGCATGATAAAGAAGATTCAAAGAGAGTGAGATGCCAGCTCCTTTCATTCAGTCAGTAGCTTCAATCATTTCTGGACGTTTTTCAATGGCAAAAATCAATGAATATTGTAAATGCACAAAGAGTAATTTCTCCGCATTGCAAGGTGCAATTCTGAAATTTTTTGCTTTTTCCTGCTCCTCTTAGCATGATAAAGAAGATTCAAAGAGAGTGAGATGCCAGCTCCTTTCATTCAGTCAGTAGCTTCAAACATTTCTGGTATATGAATAACATGATGTTTTTCAATGGCAAAAATCAATGAATATTGTAAATGCACAAACAGTAATTTCTCCGCATTGCAAGGTGCAATTCTGAAATTTTTTGCTTTTTCCTGTTCCTCTTAGCATGATAAACAAGATTCAAAGAGAGTGAGATGCCAGCTCCTTTCATTCAGTCAGTAGCTTCTATCATTTCTGGACGTTTTTCAATGGCAAAAATCAATGAATATTGTAAATGCACAAACAGTAATTTCTCCGCATTGCAAGGTGCAATTCTGAAATTTTTTGCTTTTTCCTGCTCCTCTTAGCATGATAAAGAAGATTCAAAGAGAGTGAGATGCCAGCTCCTTTCATTCAGTCAGTAGCTTCAAACATTTCTGGTATATGAATAACATGATGTTTTTCAATGGCAAAAATCAATGAATATTGTAAATGCACAAAGAGTAATTTCTCCGCATTGCAAGGTGCAATTCTGAAATTTTTTGCTTTTTCCTGCTCCTCTTAGCATGATAAAGAAGATTCAAAGAGAGTGAGATGCCAGCTCCTTTCATTCAGTCAGTAGCTTCAATCATTTCTGGACGTTTTTTAATGGCAAAAATCAATGAATATTGTAAATGCACAAACAGTAATTTCTCCGCATTGCAAGGTGCAATTCTGAAATTTTTTGCTTTTTCCTGCTCCTCTTAGCATGATAAACAAGATTCAAAGAGAGTGAGATGCCAGCTCCTTTCATTCAGTCAGTAGCTTCAATCATTTCTGGACGTTTTTCAATGGCAAAAATCAATGAATATTGTAAATGCACAAACAGTAATTTCTCCGCATTGCAAGGTGCAATTCTGAAATTTTTTGCTTTTTCCTGCTCCTCTTAGCATGATAAAGAAGATTCAAAGAGAGTGAGATGCCAGCTCCTTTCATTCAGTCAGTAGCTTCAAACATTTCTGGTATATGAATAACATGATGTTTTTCAATGGCAAAAATCAATGAATATTGTAAATGCACAAACAGTAATTTCTCCGCATTGCAAGGTGCAATTCTGAAATTTTTTGCTTTTTCCTGCTCCTCTTAGCTTGATAAAGAAGATTCAAAGAGAGTGAGATGCCAGCTCCTTTCATTCAGTCAGTAGCTTCAATCATTTCTGGACATTTTTCAATGGCAAAAATCAATGAATATTGTAAATGCACAAACAGTAATTTCTCCGCATTGCAAGGTGCAATTCTGAAATTTTTTGCTTTTTCCTGCTCCTCTTAGCATGATAAACAAGATTCAAAGAGAGTGAGATGCCAGCTCCTTTCATTCAGTCAGTAGCTTCAATCATTTCTGGACGTTTTTCAATGGCAAAAATCAATGAATATTGTAAATGCACAAAGAGTAATTTCTCCGCATTGCAAGGTGCAATTCTGAAATTTTTTGCTTTTTCCTGCTCCTCTTAGCATGATAAAGAAGATTCAAAGAGAGTGAGATGCCAGCTCCTTTCATTCAGTCAGTAGCTTCAAACATTTCTGGTATATGAATAACATGATGTTTTTCAATGGCAAAAATCAATGAATATTGTAAATGCACAAACAGTAATTTCTCCGCATTGCAAGGTGCAATTCTGAAATTTTTTGCTTTTTCCTGCTCCTCTTAGCATGATAAAGAAGATTCAAAGAGAGTGAGATGCCAGCTCCTTTCATTCAGTCAGTAGCTTCAATCATTTCTGGACGTTTTTCAATGGCAAAAATCATTGAATATTGTAAATGCACAAAAAGTAATTTCTCCGCATTGCAAGGTGCAATTCTGAAATTTTTTTCTTTTTCCTGCTCCTCTTAGCATGATAAAGAAGATTCAAAGAGAGTGAGATGCCAGCTCCTTTCATTCAGTCAGTAGCTTCAATCATTTCTGGTATATGAATAACATGATGTTTTTCAATGGCAAAAATCAATGAATATTGTAAATGCACAAACAGTAATTTCTCCGCATTGCAAGGTGCAATTCTGAAATTTTTTGCTTTTTCCTGCTCCTCTTAGCATGATAAAGAATATTCAAAGAGAGTGAGATGCCAGCTCCTTTCATTCAGTCAGTAGCTTCAATCATTTCTGGACGTTTTTCAATGGCAAAAATCAATGAATATTGTAAATGCACAAACAGTAATTTCTCCGCATTGCAAGGTGCAATTCTGAAATTTTTTGCTTTTTCCTGCTCCTCTTAGCATGATAAAGAAGATTCAAAGAGAGTGAGATGCCAGCTCCTTTCATTCAGTCAGTAGCTTCAAACATTTCTGGTATATGAATAACATGATGTTTTTCAATGGCAAAAATCAATGAATATTGTAAATGCACAAACAGTAATTTCTCCGCATTGCAAGGTGCAATTCTGAAATTTTTTGCTTTTTCCTGCTCCTCTTAGCATGATAAAGAAGATTCAAAGAGAGTGAGATGCCAGCTCCTTTCATTCAGTCAGTAGCTTCAATCATTTCTGGACGTTTTTCAATGGCAAAAATCATTGAATATTGTAAATGCACAAACAGTAATTTCTCCGCATTGCAAGGTGCAATTCTGAAATTTTTTGCTTTTTCCTGCTCCTCTTAGCATGATAAAGAAGATTCAAAGAGAGTGAGATGCCAGCTCCTTTCATTCAGTCAGTAGCTTCAATCATTTCTGGTATATGAATAACATGATGTTTTTCAATGGCAAAAATCAATGAATATTGTAAATGCACAAACAGTAATTTCTCCGCATTGCAAGGTGCAATTCTGAAATTTTTTGCTTTTTCCTGCTCCTCTTAGCATGATAAAGAAGATTCAAAGAGAGTGAGATGCCAGCTCCTTTCATTCAGTCAGTAGCTTCAAACATTTCTGGACGTTTTTCAATGGCAAAAATCAATGAATATTGTAAATGCACAAACAGTAATTTCTCCGCATTGCAAGGTGCAATTCTGAAATTTTTTGCTTTTTCCTGCTCCTCTTAGCATGATAAAGAAGATTCAAAGAGAGTGAGATGCCAGCTCCTTTCATTCAGTCAGTAGCTTCAATCATTTCTGGACGTTTTTCAATGGCAAAAATCAATGAATATTGTAAATGCACAAAGAGTAATTTCTCCGCATTGCAAGGTGCAATTCTGAAATTTTTTGCTTTTTCCTGCTCCTCTTAGCATGATAAAGAAGATTCAAAGAGAGTGAGATGCCAGCTCCTTTCATTCAGTCAGTAGCTTCAAACATTTCTGGTATATGAATAACATGATGTTTTTCAATGGCAAAAATCAATGAATATTGTAAATGCACAAACAGTAATTTCTCCGCATTGCAAGGTGCAATTCTGAAATTTTTTGCTTTTTCCTGTTCCTCTTAGCATGATAAACAAGATTCAAAGAGAGTGAGATGCCAGCTCCTTTCATTCAGTCAGTAGCTTCTATCATTTCTGGACGTTTTTCAATGGCAAAAATCAATGAATATTGTAAATGCACAAACAGTAATTTCTCCGCATTGCAAGGTGCAATTCTGAAATTTTTTGCTTTTTCCTGCTCCTCTTAGCATGATAAAGAAGATTCAAAGAGAGTGAGATGCCAGCTCCTTTCATTCAGTCAGTAGCTTCAAACATTTCTGGTATATGAATAACATGATGTTTTTCAATGGCAAAAATCAATGAATATTGTAAATGCACAAAGAGTAATTTCTCCGCATTGCAAGGTGCAATTCTGAAATTTTTTGCTTTTTCCTGCTCCTCTTAGCATGATAAAGAAGATTCAAAGAGAGTGAGATGCCAGCTCCTTTCATTCAGTCAGTAGCTTCAATCATTTCTGGACGTTTTTTAATGGCAAAAATCAATGAATATTGTAAATGCACAAACAGTAATTTCTCCGCATTGCAAGGTGCAATTCTGAAATTTTTTGCTTTTTCCTGCTCCTCTTAGCATGATAAAGAAGATTCAAAGAGAGTGAGATGCCAGCTCCTTTCATTCAGTCAGTAGCTTCAAACATTTCTGGTATATGAATAACATGATGTTTTTCAATGGCAAAAATCAATGAATATTGTAAATGCACAAAGAGTAATTTCTCCGCATTGCAAGGTGCAATTCTGAAATTTTTTGCTTTTTCCTGCTCCTCTTAGCATGATAAAGAAGATTCAAAGAGAGTGAGATGCCAGCTCCTTTCATTCAGTCAGTAGCTTCAATCATTTCTGGACGTTTTTCAATGGCAAAAATCAATGAATATTGTAAATGCACAAACAGTAATTTCTCCGCATTGCAAGGTGCAATTCTGAAATTTTTTGCTTTTTCCTGCTCCTCTTAGCATGATAAAGAAGATTCAAAGAGAGTGAGATGCCAGCTCCTTTCATTCAGTCAGTAGCTTCAATCATTTCTGGACGTTTTTCAATGGCAAAAATCAATGAATATTGTAAATGCACAAAGAGTAATTTCTCCGCATTGCAAGGTGCAATTCTGAAATTTTTTGCTTTTTCCTGCTCCTCTTAGCATGATAAAGAAGATTCAAAGAGAGTGAGATGCCAGCTCCTTTCATTCAGTCAGTAGCTTCAAACATTTCTGGTATATGAATAACATGATGTTTTTCAATGGCAAAAATCAATGAATATTGTAAATGCACAAACAGTAATTTCTCCGCATTGCAAGGTGCAATTCTGAAATTTTTTGCTTTTTCCTGCTCCTCTTAGCATGATAAAGAAGATTCAAAGAGAGTGAGATGCCAGCTCCTTTCATTCAGTCAGTAGCTTCAATCATTTCTGGACGTTTTTCAATGGCAAAAATCATTGAATATTGTAAATGCACAAAAAGTAATTTCTCCGCATTGCAAGGTGCAATTCTGAAATTTTTTTCTTTTTCCTGCTCCTCTTAGCATGATAAAGAAGATTCAAAGAGAGTGAGATGCCAGCTCCTTTCATTCAGTCAGTAGCTTCAATCATTTCTGGTATATGAATAACATGATGTTTTTCAATGGCAAAAATCAATGAATATTGTAAATGCACAAACAGTAATTTCTCCGCATTGCAAGGTGCAATTCTGAAATTTTTTGCTTTTTCCTGCTCCTCTTAGCATGATGAAGATTCAAAGAGAGTGAGATGCCAGCTCCTTTCATTCAGTCAGTAGCTTCAATCATTTCTGGACGTTTTTCAATGGCAAAAATCAATGAATATTGTAAATGCACAAACAGTAATTTCTCCGCATTGCAAGGTGCAATTCTGAAATTTTTTGCTTTTTCCTGCTCCTCTTAGCATGATAAAGAAGATTCAAAGAGAGTGAGATGCCAGCTCCTTTCATTCAGTCAGTAGCTTCAAACATTTCTGGTATATGAATAACATGATGTTTTTCAATGGCAAAAATCAATGAATATTGTAAATGCACAAACAGTAATTTCTCCGCATTGCAAGGTGCAATTCTGAAATTTTTTGCTTTTTCCTGCTCCTCTTAGCATGATAAAGAAGATTCAAAGAGAGTGAGATGCCAGCTCCTTTCATTCAGTCAGTAGCTTCAATCATTTCTGGACGTTTTTCAATGGCAAAAATCATTGAATATTGTAAATGCACAAACAGTAATTTCTCCGCATTGCAAGGTGCAATTCTGAAATTTTTTGCTTTTTCCTGCTCCTCTTAGCATGATAAAGAAGATTCAAAGAGAGTGAGATGCCAGCTCCTTTCATTCAGTCAGTAGCTTCAATCATTTCTGGTATATGAATAACATGATGTTTTTCAATGGCAAAAATCAATGAATATTGTAAATGCACAAACAGTAATTTCTCCGCATTGCAAGGTGCAATTCTGAAATTTTTTGCTTTTTCCTGCTCCTCTTAGCATGATAAAGAAGATTCAAAGAGAGTGAGATGCCAGCTCCTTTCATTCAGTCAGTAGCTTCAAACATTTCTGGTATATGAATAACATGATGTTTTTCAATGGCAAAAATCAATGAATATTGTAAATGCACAAACAGTAATTTCTCCGCATTGCAAGGTGCAATTCTGAAATTTTTTGCTTTTTCCTGCTCCTCTTAGCATGGTAAAGAAGATTCAAAGAGAGTGAGATGCCAGCTCCTTTCATTCAGTCAGTAGCTTCAATCATTTCTGGACGTTTTTCAATGGCAAAAATCAATGAATATTGTAAATGCACAAACAGTAATTTCTCCGCATTGCAAGGTGCAATTCTGAAATTTTTTGCTTTTTCCTGCTCCTCTTAGCATGATAAACAAGATTCAAAGAGAGTGAGATGCCAGCTCCTTTCATTCAGTCAGTAGCTTCAATCATTTCTGGACGTTTTTCAATGGCAAAAATCAATGAATATTGTAAATGCACAAACAGTAATTTCTCCGCATTGCAAGGTGCAATTCTGAAATTTTTTGCTTTTTCCTGCTCCTCTTAGCATGATAAAGAAGATTCAAAGAGAGTGAGATGCCAGCTCCTTTCATTCAGTCAGTAGCTTCAAACATTTCTGGTATATGAATAACATGATGTTTTTCAATGGCAAAAATCAATGAATATTGTAAATACACAAACAGTAATTTCTCCGCATTGCAAGGTGCAATTCTGAAATTTTTTGCTTTTTCCTGCTCCTCTTAGCATGATAAAGAAGATTCAAAGAGAGTGAGATGCCAGCTCCTTTCATTCAGTCAGTAGCTTCAATCATTTCTGGACGTTTTTCAATGGCAAAAATCAATGAATATTGTAAATGCACAAACAGTAATTTCTCCGCATTGCAAGGTGCAATTCTGAAATTTTTTGCTTTTTCCTGCTCCTCTTAGCATGATAAAGAAGATTCAAAGAGAGTGAGATGCCAGCTCCTTTCATTCAGTCAGTAGCTTCAATCATTTCTGGACGTTTTTCAATGGCAAAAATCAATGAATATTGTAAATGCACAAAGAGTAATTTCTCCGCATTGCAAGGTGCAATTCTGAAATTTTTTGCTTTTTCCTGCTCCTCTTAGCATGATAAAGAAGATTCAAAGAGAGTGAGATGCCAGCTCCTTTCATTCAGTCAGTAGCTTCAAACATTTCTGGTATATGAATAACATGATGTTTTTCAATGGCAAAAATCAATGAATATTGTAAATGCACAAACAGTAATTTCTCCGCATTGCAAGGTGCAATTCTGAAATTTTTTGCTTTTTCCTGTTCCTCTTAGCATGATAAACAAGATTCAAAGAGAGTGAGATGCCAGCTCCTTTCATTCAGTCAGTAGCTTCTATCATTTCTGGACGTTTTTCAATGGCAAAAATCAATGAATATTGTAAATGCACAAACAGTAATTTCTCCGCATTGCAAGGTGCAATTCTGAAATTTTTTGCTTTTTCCTGCTCCTCTTAGCATGATAAAGAAGATTCAAAGAGAGTGAGATGCCAGCTCCTTTCATTCAGTCAGTAGCTTCAAACATTTCTGGTATATGAATAACATGATGTTTTTCAATGGCAAAAATCAATGAATATTGTAAATGCACAAAGAGTAATTTCTCCGCATTGCAAGGTGCAATTCTGAAATTTTTTGCTTTTTCCTGCTCCTCTTAGCATGATAAAGAAGATTCAAAGAGAGTGAGATGCCAGCTCCTTTCATTCAGTCAGTAGCTTCAATCATTTCTGGACGTTTTTTAATGGCAAAAATCAATGAATATTGTAAATGCACAAACAGTAATTTCTCCGCATTGCAAGGTGCAATTCTGAAATTTTTTGCTTTTTCCTGCTCCTCTTAGCATGATAAACAAGATTCAAAGAGAGTGAGATGCCAGCTCCTTTCATTCAGTCAGTAGCTTCAATCATTTCTGGACGTTTTTCAATGGCAAAAATCAATGAATATTGTAAATGCACAAACAGTAATTTCTCCGCATTGCAAGGTGCAATTCTGAAATTTTTTGCTTTTTCCTGCTCCTCTTAGCATGATAAAGAAGATTCAAAGAGAGTGAGATGCCAGCTCCTTTCATTCAGTCAGTAGCTTCAAACATTTCTGGTATATGAATAACATGATGTTTTTCAATGGCAAAAATCAATGAATATTGTAAATGCACAAACAGTAATTTCTCCGCATTGCAAGGTGCAATTCTGAAATTTTTTGCTTTTTCCTGCTCCTCTTAGCTTGATAAAGAAGATTCAAAGAGAGTGAGATGCCAGCTCCTTTCATTCAGTCAGTAGCTTCAATCATTTCTGGACATTTTTCAATGGCAAAAATCAATGAATATTGTAAATGCACAAACAGTAATTTCTCCGCATTGCAAGGTGCAATTCTGAAATTTTTTGCTTTTTCCTGCTCCTCTTAGCATGATAAACAAGATTCAAAGAGAGTGAGATGCCAGCTCCTTTCATTCAGTCAGTAGCTTCAATCATTTCTGGACGTTTTTCAATGGCAAAAATCAATGAATATTGTAAATGCACAAACAGTAATTTCTCCGCATTGCAAGGTGCAATTCTGAAATTTTTTGCTTTTTCCTGCTCCTCTTAGCATGATAAAGAAGATTCAAAGAGAGTGAGATGCCAGCTCCTTTCATTCAGTCAGTAGCTTCAAACATTTCTGGTATATGAATAACATGATGTTTTTCAATGGCAAAAATCAATGAATATTGTAAATGCACAAACAGTAATTTCTCCGCATTGCAAGGTGCAATTCTGAAATTTTTTGCTTTTTCCTGCTCCTCTTAGCATGATAAAGAAGATTCAAAGAGAGTGAGATGCCAGCTCCTTTCATTCAGTCAGTAGCTTCAATCATTTCTGGACGTTTTTCAATGGCAAAAATCATTGAATATTGTAAATGCACAAAAAGTAATTTCTCCGCATTGCAAGGTGCAATTCTGAAATTTTTTTCTTTTTCCTGCTCCTCTTAGCATGATAAAGAAGATCCAAAGAGAGTGAGATGCCAGCTCCTTTCATTCAGTCAGTAGCTTCAATCATTTCTGGTATATGAATAACATGATGTTTTTCAATGGCAAAAATCAATGAATATTGTAAATGCACAAACAGTAATTTCTCCGCATTGCAAGGTGCAATTCTGAAATTTTTTGCTTTTTCCTGCTCCTCTTAGCATGATAAAGAAGATTCAAAGAGAGTGAGATGCCAGCTCCTTTCATTCAGTCAGTAGCTTCAATCATTTCTGGACGTTTTTCAATGGCAAAAATCAATGAATATTGTAAATGCACAAACAGTAATTTCTCCGCATTGCAAGGTGCAATTCTGAAATTTTTTGCTTTTTCCTGCTCCTCTTAGCATGATAAAGAAGATTCAAAGAGAGTGAGATGCCAGCTCCTTTCATTCAGTCAGTAGCTTCAAACATTTCTGGTATATGAATAACATGATGTTTTTCAATGGCAAAAATCAATGAATATTGTAAATGCACAAACAGTAATTTCTCCGCATTGCAAGGTGCAATTCTGAAATTTTTTGCTTTTTCCTGCTCCTCTTAGCATGATAAAGAAGATTCAAAGAGAGTGAGATGCCAGCTCCTTTCATTCAGTCAGTAGCTTCAATCATTTCTGGACGTTTTTCAATGGCAAAAATCATTGAATATTGTAAATGCACAAACAGTAATTTCTCCGCATTGCAAGGTGCAATTCTGAAATTTTTTGCTTTTTCCTGCTCCTCTTAGCATGATAAAGAAGATTCAAAGAGAGTGAGATGCCAGCTCCTTTCATTCAGTCAGTAGCTTCAATCATTTCTGGTATATGAATAACATGATGTTTTTCAATGGCAAAAATCAATGAATATTGTAAATGCACAAACAGTAATTTCTCCGCATTGCAAGGTGCAATTCTGAAATTTTTTGCTTTTTCCTGCTCCTCTTAGCATGATAAAGAAGATTCAAAGAGAGTGAGATGCCAGCTCCT
This sequence comes from Phyllobates terribilis, assembly GCF_046119375.1. Taxonomy (NCBI): domain Eukaryota; kingdom Metazoa; phylum Chordata; class Amphibia; order Anura; family Dendrobatidae; genus Phyllobates; species Phyllobates terribilis. The sequence continues at coordinate 36,074 of NW_027370012.1, forward strand.
TTCATTCAGTCAGTAGCTTCAAACATTTCTGGTATATGAATAACATGATGTTTTTCAATGGCAAAAATCAATGAATATTGTAAATGCACAAACAGTAATTTCTCCGCATTGCAAGGTGCAATTCTGAAATTTTTTGCTTTTTCCTGCTCCTCTTAGCATGATAAAGAAGATTCAAAGAGAGTGAGATGCCAGCTCCTTTCATTCAGTCAGTAGCTTCAATCATTTCTGGACGTTTTTCAATGGCAAAAATCAATGAATATTGTAAATGCACAAACAGTAATTTCTCCGCATTGCAAGGTGCAATTCTGAAATTTTTTGCTTTTTCCTGCTCCTCTTAGCATGATAAACAAGATTCAAAGAGAGTGAGATGCCAGCTCCTTTCATTCAGTCAGTAGCTTCAATCATTTCTGGACGTTTTTCAATGGCAAAAATCAATGAATATTGTAAATGCACAAACAGTAATTTCTCCGCATTGCAAGGTGCAATTCTGAAATTTTTTGCTTTTTCCTGCTCCTCTTAGCATGATAAAGAAGATTCAAAGAGAGTGAGATGCCAGCTCCTTTCATTCAGTCAGTAGCTTCAAACATTTCTGGTATATGAATAACATGATGTTTTTCAATGGCAAAAATCCAATGAATATTGTAAATGCACAAACAGTAATTTCTCCGCATTGCAAGGTGCAATTCTGAAATTTTTTGCTTTTTCCTGCTCCTCTTAGCATGATAAAGAAGATTCAAAGAGAGTGAGATGCCAGCTCCTTTCATTCAGTCAGTAGCTTCAATCATTTCTGGACGTTTTTCAATGGCAAAAATCAATGAATATTGTAAATGCACAACAGTAATTTCTCCGCATTGCAAGGTGCAATTCTGAAAATTTTTTGCTTTTTCCTGCTCCTCTTAGCATGATAAAGAAGATTCAAAGAGAGTGAGATGCCAGCTCCTTTCATTCAGTCAGTAGCTTCAATCATTTCTGGACGTTTTTCAATGGCAAAAATCAATGAATATTGTAAATGCACAAAGAGTAATTTCTCCGCATTGCAAGGTGCAATTCTGAAATTTTTTGCTTTTTCCTGCTCCTCTTAGCATGATAAAGAAGATTCAAAGAGAGTGAGATGCCAGCTCCTTTCATTCAGTCAGTAGCTTCAAACATTTCTGGTATATGAATAACATGATGTTTTTCAATGGCAAAAATCAATGAATATTGTAAATGCACAAACAGTATTTCTCCGCATTGCAAGGTGCAATTCTGAAATTTTTTGCTTTTTCCTGTTCCTCTTAGCATGATAAACAAGATTCAAAGAGAGTGAGATGCCAGCTCCTTTCATTCAGTCAGTAGCTTCTATCATTTCTGGACGTTTTTCAATGGCAAAAATCAATGAATATTGTAAATGCACAAACAGTAATTTCTCCGCATTGCAAGGTGCAATTCTGAAATTTTTTGCTTTTTCCTGCTCCTCTTAGCATGATAAAGAAGATTCAAAGAGAGTGAGATGCCAGCTCCTTTCATTCAGTCAGTAGCTTCAAACATTTCTGGTATATGAATAACATGATGTTTTTCAATGGCAAAAATCAATGAATATTGTAAATGCACAAAGAGTAATTTCTCCGCATTGCAAGGTGCAATTCTGAAATTTTTTGCTTTTTCCTGCTCCTCTTAGCATGATAAAGAAGATTCAAAGAGAGTGAGATGCCAGCTCCTTTCATTCAGTCAGTAGCTTCAATCATTTCTGGACGTTTTTCAATGGCAAAAATCAATGAATATTGTAAATGCACAAACAGTAATTTCTCCGCATTGCAAGGTGCAATTCTGAAATTTTTTGCTTTTTCCTGCTCCTCTTAGCATGATAAAGAAGATTCAAAGAGAGTGAGATGCCAGCTCCTTTCATTCAGTCAGTAGCTTCAATCATTTCTGGTATATGAATAACATGAAGTTTTTCAATGGCAAAAATCAATGAATATTGTAAATGCACAAACAGTAATTTCTCCGCATTGCAAGGTGCAATTCTGAAATTTTTTGCTTTTTCCTGCTCCTCTTAGGCATGATAAAGAAGATTCAAAGAGAGTGAGATGCCAGCTCCTTTCATTCAGTCAGTAGCTTCAATCATTTCTGGAACATGATGTTTTTCAATGGCAAAAATCAATGAATATTGTAAATGCACAAACAGTAATTTCTCCGCATTGCAAGGTGCAATTCTGAAATTTTTTGCTTTTTCCTGCTCCTCTTAGCATGATAAACAAGATTCAAAGAGAGTGAGATGCCAGCTCCTTTCATTCAGTCAGTAGCTTCAATCATTTCTGGACGTTTTTCAATGGCAAAAATCAATGAATATTGTAAATGCACAAACAGTAATTTCTCCGCATTGCAAGGTGCAATTCTGAAATTTTTTGCTTTTTCCTGCTCCTCTTAGCATGATAAAGAAGATTCAAAGAGAGTGAGATGCCAGCTCCTTTCATTCAGTCAGTAGCTTCAATCATTTCTGGTATATGAATAACATGATGTTTTCAATGGCAAAAATCAATGAATATTGTAAATGCACAACAGTAATTTCTCCGCATTGCAAGGTGCATTCTGAAATTTTTTGCTTTTTCCTGCCTCCTCTTAGCATGATAAAGAAGATCAAGAGAGTGAGATTCCAAGCTCCTTTCATTCAGTCAGTAGCTTCAACATTTCTGTGTATATGAAATAAACTGACTGTTTTTCAATGGCAAAA
>NW_027370013.1:0-38782 GCF_046119375.1 Phyllobates terribilis
TGTTTTTCAATGGCAAAAATCAATGAATATTGTAAATGCACAAACAGTAATATCTCCACATTGCACGGTGCAATTCTGAAATTTTTAGCCCGTTAATAGCATGATAAAGAAGATTCAAAGAGAGTGAACATCACACGGTGCTCTGCTAATCCTAGCATGATAAAGAAGATTCAAAAGCATCACATTTCTGGACGTTTTTCAATGGCAAAAATCAATGAATATTGTAAATGCACAAACAGTAATATCTCCACATTGCACGGTGCAATCTGAAATTTTTAGCTTTTTCCTGTTAATCCTAGCATGATAAAGAAGATTCAAAGAGAGTGAGATGCCAGCTCCTTTCATTCAGTCAGTAGCTTCAAACATTTCTGGTATATGAAAAACATGTTTTTCAATGGCAAAAATCAATGAATATTGTAAATGCACAAACAGTAATATCTCCACATTGCACGGTGCAATTCTGAAATTTTTAGCTTTTTCCTGTTAATCCTAGCATGATAAAGAAGATTCAAAGAGAGTGAGATGCCAGCTCCTTTCATTCAGTCAGTAGCTTCAAACATTTCTGGTATATGAAAAACATGTTTTTCAATGGCAAAAATCAATGAATATTGTAAATGCACAAACAGTAATATCTCCACATTGCACGGTGCAATTCTGAAATTTTTTGCTTTTTCCTGCTAATCCTAGCATGATAAAGAAGATTCAAAGAGAGTGAGATGCCAGCTCCTTTCATTCAGTCAGTAGCTTCAAACATTTCTGGTATATGAAAAACATGTTTTTCAATGGCAAAAATCAATGAATATTGTAAATGCACAAACAGTAATATCTCCACATTGCACGGTGCAATTCTGAAATTTTTAGCTTTTTCCTGTTAATCCTAGCATGATAAAGAAGATTCAAAGAGAGTGAGATGCCAGCTCCTTTCATTCAGTCAGTAGCTTCAAACATTTCTGGTATATGAAAAACATGTTTTTCAATGGCAAAAATCAATGAATATTGTAAATGCACAAACAGTAATATCTCCACATTGCACGGTGCAATTCTGAAATTTTTAGCTTTTTCCTGTTAATCCTAGCATGATAAAGAAGATTCAAAGAGAGTGAGATGCCAGCTCCTTTCATTCAGTCAGTAGCTTCAAACATTTCTGGACGTTTTTCAATGGCAAAAATCAATGAATATTGTAAATGCACAAACAGTAATATCTCCACATTGCACGGTGCAATTCTGAAATTTTTAGCTTTTTCCTGTTAATCCTAGCATGATAAAGAAGATTCAAAGAGAGTGAGATGCCAGCTCCTTTCATTCAGTCAGTAGCTTCAAACATTTCTGGTATATGAAAAACATGTTTTTCAATGGCAAAAATCAATGAATATTGTAAATGCACAAACAGTAATATCTCCACATTGCACGGTGCAATTCTGAAATTTTTAGCTTTTTCCTGTTAATCCTAGCATGATAAAGAAGATTCAAAGAGAGTGAGATGCCAGCTCCTTTCATTCAGTCAGTAGCTTCAAACATTTCTGGTATATGAAAAACATGTTTTTCAATGGCAAAAATCAATGAATATTGTAAATGCACAAACAGTAATATCTCCACATTGCACGGTGCAATTCTGAAATTTTTAGCTTTTTCCTGTTAATCCTAGCATGATAAAGAAGATTCAAAGAGAGTGAGATGCCAGCTCCTTTCATTCAGTCAGTAGCTTCAAACATTTCTGGTATATGAAAAACATGTTTTTCAATGGCAAAAATCAATGAATATTGTAAATGCACAAACAGTAATATCTCCACATTGCACGGTGCAATTCTGAAATTTTTAGCTTTTTCCTGTTAATCCTAGCATGATAAAGAAGATTCAAAGAGAGTGAGATGCCAGCTCCTTTCATTCAGTCAGTAGCTTCAAACATTTCTGGACGTTTTTCAATGGCAAAAATCAATGAATATTGTAAATGCACAAACAGTAATATCTCCACATTGCACGGTGCAATTCTGAAATTTTTAGCTTTTTCCTGTTAATCCTAGCATGATAAAGAAGATTCAAAGAGAGTGAGATGCCAGCTCCTTTCATTCAGTCAGTAGCTTCAAACATTTCTGGTATATGAAAAACATGTTTTTCAATGGCAAAAATCAATGAATATTGTAAATGCACAAACAGTAATATCTCCACATTGCACGGTGCAATTCTGAAATTTTTAGCTTTTTCCTGTTAATCCTAGCATGATAAAGAAGATTCAAAGAGAGTGAGATGCCAGCTCCTTTCATTCAGTCAGTAGCTTCAAACATTTCTGGACGTTTTTCAATGGCAAAAATCAATGAATATTGTAAATGCACAAACAGTAATATCTCCACATTGCACGGTGCAATTCTGAAATTTTTGCTTTTTCCTGTTAATCCTAGCATGATAAAGAAGATTCAAAGAGAGTGAGATGCCAGCTCCTTTCATTCAGTCAGTAGCTTCAAACATTTCTGGTATATGAAAAACATGTTTTTCAATGGCAAAAATCAATGAATATTGTAAATGCACAAACAGTAATATCTCCACATTGCACGGTGCAATTCTGAAATTTTTAGCTTTTTCCTGTTAATCCTAGCATGATAAAGAAGATTCAAAGAGAGTGAGATGCCAGCTCCTTTCATTCAGTCAGTAGCTTCAAACATTTCTGGACGTTTTTCAATGGCAAAAATCAATGAATATTGTAAATGCACAAACAGTAATATCTCCACATTGCACGGTGCAATTCTGAAATTTTTAGCTTTTTCCTGTTAATCCTAGCATGATAAAGAAGATTCAAAGAGAGTGAGATGCCAGCTCCTTTCATTCAGTCAGTAGCTTCAAACATTTCTGGTATATGAAAAACATGTTTTTCAATGGCAAAAATCAATGAATATTGTAAATGCACAAACAGTAATATCTCCACATTGCACGGTGCAATTCTGAAATTTTTAGCTTTTTCCTGTTAATCCTAGCATGATAAAGAAGATTCAAAGAGAGTGAGATGCCAGCTCCTTTCATTCAGTCAGTAGCTTCAAACATTTCTGGTATATGAAAAACATGTTTTTCAATGGCAAAAATCAATGAATATTGTAAATGCACAAACAGTAATATCTCCACATTGCACGGTGCAATTCTGAAATTTTTAGCTTTTTCCTGTTAATCCTAGCATGATAAAGAAGATTCAAAGAGAGTGAGATGCCAGCTCCTTTCATTCAGTCAGTAGCTTCAAACATTTCTGGTATATGAAAAACATGTTTTTCAATGGCAAAAATCAATGAATATTGTAAATGCACAAACAGTAATATCTCCACATTGCACGGTGCAATTCTGAAATTTTTAGCTTTATCCTGTTAATCCTAGCATGATAAAGAAGATTCAAAGAGAGTGAGATGCCAGCTCCTTTCATTCAGTCAGTAGCTTCAAACATTTCTGGTATATGAAAAACATGTTTTTCAATGGCAAAAATCAATGAATATTGTAAATGCACAAACAGTAATATCTCCACATTGCACGGTGCAATTCTGAAATTTTTTGCTTTTTCCTGCTAATCCTAGCATGATAAAGAAGATTCAAAGAGAGTGAGATGCCAGCTCCTTTCATTCAGTCAGTAGCTTCAAACATTTCTGGTATAATAAAAACATGTTTTTCAATGGCAAAAATCAATGAATATTGTAAATGCACAAACAGTAATATCTCCACATTGCACGGTGCAATTCTGAAATTTTTTGCTTTTTCCTGCTAATCCTAGCATGATAAAGAAGATTCAAAGAGAGTGAGATGCCAGCTCCTTTCATTCAGTCAGTAGCTTCAAACATTTCTGGTATATGAAAAACATGTTTTTCAATGGCAAAAATCAATGAATATTGTAAATGCACAAACAGTAATATCTCCACATTGCACGGTGCAATTCTGAAATTTTTTGCTTTTTCCTGTTAATCCTAGCATGATAAAGAAGATTCAAAGAGAGTGAGATGCCAGCTCCTTTCATTCAGTCAGTAGCTTCAAACATTTCTGGTATATGAAAAACATGTTTTTCAATGGCAAAAATCAATGAATATTGTAAATGCACAAACAGTAATATCTCCACATTGCACGGTGCAATTCTGAAATTTTTAGCTTTTTCCTGTTAATCCTAGCATGATAAAGAAGATTCAAAGAGAGTGAGATGCCAGCTCCTTTCATTCAGTCAGTAGCTTCAAACATTTCTGGTATATGAAAAACATGTTTTTCGGTATATGAAAAACATGTTTTTCAATGGCAAAAATCAATGAATATTGTAAATGCACAAACAGTAATATCTCCACATTGCACGGTGCAATTCTGAAATTTTTAGCTTTTTCCTGTTAATCCTAGCATGATAAAGAAGATTCAAAGAGAGTGAGATGCCAGCTCCTTTCATTCAGTCAGTAGCTTCAAACATTTCTGGTATATGAAAAACATGTTTTTCAATGGCAAAAATCAATGAATATTGTAAATGCACAAACAGTAATATCTCCACATTGCACGGTGCAATTCTGAAATTTTTTGCTTTTTCCTGTTAATCCTAGCATGATAAAGAAGATTCAAAGAGAGTGAGATGCCAGCTCCTTTCATTCAGTCAGTAGCTTCAAACATTTCTGGTATATGAAAAACATGTTTTTCAATGGCAAAAATCAATGAATATTGTAAATGCACAAACAGTAATATCTCCACATTGCACGGTGCAATTCTGAAATTTTTTGCTTTTTCCTGCTAATCCTAGCATGATAAAGAAGATTCAAAGAGAGTGAGATGCCAGCTCCTTTCATTCAGTCAGTAGCTTCAAACATTTCTGGTATATGAAAAACATGTTTTTCAATGGCAAAAATCAATGAATATTGTAAATGCACAAACAGTAATATCTCCACATTGCACGGTGCAATTCTGAAATTTTTTGCTTTTTCCTGCTAATCCTAGCATGATAAAGAAGATTCAAAGAGAGTGAGATGCCAGCTCCTTTCATTCAGTCAGTAGCTTCAAACATTTCTGGACGTTTTTCAATGGCAAAAATCAATGAATATTGTAAATGCACAGACAGTAATATCTCCACATTGCACGGTGCAATTCTGAAATTTTTTGCTTTTTCCTGCTAATCCTAGCATGATAAAGAAGATTCAAAGAGAGTGAGATGCCAGCTCCTTTCATTCAGTCAGTAGCTTCAAACATTTCTGGTATATGAAAAACATGTTTTTCAATGGCAAAAATCAATGAATATTGTAAATGCACAAACAGTAATATCTCCACATTGCACGGTGCAATTCTGAAATTTTTAGCTTTTTCCTGTTAATCCTAGCATGATAAAGAAGATTCAAAGAGAGTGAGATGCCAGCTCCTTTCATTCAGTCAGTAGCTTCAAACATTTCTGGTATATGAAAAACATGTTTTTCAATGGCAAAAATCAATGAATATTGTAAATGCACAAACAGTAATATCTCCACATTGCACGGTGCAATTCTGAAATTTTTTGCTTTTTCCTGCTAATCCTAGCATGATAAAGAAGATTCAAAGAGAGTGAGATGCCAGCTCCTTTCATTCAGTCAGTAGCTTCAAACATTTCTGGTATATGAAAAACATGTTTTTCAATGGCAAAAATCAATGAATATTGTAAATGCACAAACAGTAATATCTCCACATTGCACGGTGCAATTCTGAAATTTTTAGCTTTTTCCTGTTAATCCTAGCATGATAAAGAAGATTCAAAGAGAGTGAGATGCCAGCTCCTTTCATTCAGTCAGTAGCTTCAAACATTTCTGGACGTTTTTCAATGGCAAAAATCAATGAATATTGTAAATGCACAAACAGTAATATCTCCACATTGCACGGTGCAATTCTGAAATTTTTAGCTTTTTCCTGTTAATCCTAGCATGATAAAGAAGATTCAAAGAGAGTGAGATGCCAGCTCCTTTCATTCAGTCAGTAGCTTCAAACATTTCTGGTATATGAAAAACATGTTTTTCAATGGCAAAAATCAATGAATATTGTAAATGCACAAACAGTAATATCTCCACATTGCACGGTGCAATTCTGAAATTTTTTGCTTTTTCCTGCTAATCCTAGCATGATAAAGAAGATTCAAAGAGAGTGAGATGCCAGCTCCTTTCATTCAGTCAGTAGCTTCAAACATTTCTGGACGTTTTTCAATGGCAAAAATCAATGAATATTGTAAATGCACAAACAGTAATATCTCCACATTGCACGGTGCAATTCTGAAATTTTTAGCTTTTTCCTGTTAATCCTAGCATGATAAAGAAGATTCAAAGAGAGTGAGATGCCAGCTCCTTTCATTCAGTCGGTAGCTTCAAACATTTCTGGACGTTTTTCAATGGCAAAAATCAATGAATATTGTAAATGCACAAACAGTAATATCTCCACATTGCACGGTGCAATTCTGAAATTTTTAGCTTTTTCCTGTTAATCCTAGCATGATAAAGAAGATTCAAAGAGAGTGAGATGCCAGCTCCTTTCATTCAGTCAGTAGCTTCAAACATTTCTGGTATATGAAAAACATGTTTTTCAATGGCAAAAATCAATGAATATTGTAAATGCACAAACAGTAATATCTCCACATTGCACGGTGCAATTCTGAAATTTTTTGCTTTTTCCTGCTAATCCTAGCATGATAAAGAAGATTCAAAGAGAGTGAGATGCCAGCTCCTTTCATTCAGTCAGTAGCTTCAAACATTTCTGGACGTTTTTCAATGGCAAAAATCAATGAATATTGTAAATGCACAAACAGTAATATCTCCACATTGCACGGTGCAATTCTGAAATTTTTAGCTTTTTCCTGTTAATCCTAGCATGATAAAGAAGATTCAAAGAGAGTGAGATGCCAGCTCCTTTCATTCAGTCAGTAGCTTCAAACATTTCTGGTATATGAAAAACATGTTTTTCAATGGCAAAAATCAATGAATATTGTAAATGCACAAACAGTAATATCTCCACATTGCACGGTGCAATTCTGAAATTTTTAGCTTTTTCCTGTTAATCCTAGCATGATAAAGAAGATTCAAAGAGAGTGAGATGCCAGCTCCTTTCATTCAGTCAGTAGCTTCAAACATTTCTGGTATATGAAAAACATGTTTTTCAATGGCAAAAATCAATGAATATTGTAAATGCACAAACAGTAATATCTCCACATTGCACTTTGCAATTCTGAAATTTTTAGCTTTTTCCTGTTAATCCTAGCATGATAAAGAAGATTCAAAGAGAGTGAGATGCCAGCTCCTTTCATTCAGTCAGTAGCTTCAAACATTTCTGGTATATGAAAAACATGTTTTTCAATGGCAAAAATCAATGAATATTGTAAATGCACAAACAGTAATATCTCCACATTGCACGGTGCAATTCTGAAATTTTTTGCTTTTTCCTGCTAATCCTAGCATGATAAAGAAGATTCAAAGAGAGTGAGATGCCAGCTCCTTTCATTCAGTCAGTAGCTTCAAACATTTCTGGTATATGAAAAACATGTTTTTCAATGGCAAAAATCAATGAATATTGTAAATGCACAAACAGTAATATCTCCACATTGCACGGTGCAATTCTGAAATTTTTAGCTTTTTCCTGTTAATCCTAGCATGATAAAGAAGATTCAAAGAGAGTGAGATGCCAGCTCCTTTCATTCAGTCAGTAGCTTCAAACATTTCTGGTATATGAAAAACATGTTTTTCAATGGCAAAAATCAATGAATATTGTAAATGCACAAACAGTAATATCTCCACATTGCACGGTGCAATTCTGAAATTTTTTGCTTTTTCCTGCTAATCCTAGCATGATAAAGAAGATTCAAAGAGAGTGAGATGCCAGCTCCTTTCATTCAGTCAGTAGCTTCAAACATTTCTGGACGTTTTTCAATGGCAAAAATCAATGAATATTGTAAATGCACAAACAGTAATATCTCCACATTGCACGGTGCAATTCTGAAATTTTTAGCTTTTTCCTGTTAATCCTAGCATGATAAAGAAGATTCAAAGAGAGTGAGATGCCAGCTCCTTTCATTCAGTCAGTAGCTTCAAACATTTCTGGACGTTTTTCAATGGCAAAAATCAATGAATATTGTAAATGCACAAACAGTAATATCTCCACATTGCACGGTGCAATTCTGAAATTTTTAGCTTTTTCCTGTTAATCCTAGCATGATAAAGAAGATTCAAAGAGAGTGAGATGCCAGCTCCTTTCATTCAGTCAGTAGCTTCAAACATTTCTGGTATATGAAAAACATGTTTTTCAATGGCAAAAATCAATGAATATTGTAAATGCACAAACAGTAATATCTCCACATTGCACGGTGCAATTCTGAAATTTTTTGCTTTTTCCTGCTAATCCTAGCATGATAAAGAAGATTCAAAGAGAGTGAGATGCCAGCTCCTTTCATTCAGTCAGTAGCTTCAAACATTTCTGGACGTTTTTCAATGGCAAAAATCAATGAATATTGTAAATGCACAAACAGTAATATCTCCACATTGCACGGTGCAATTCTGAAATTTTTAGCTTTTTCCTGTTAATCCTAGCATGATAAAGAAGATTCAAAGAGAGTGAGATGCCAAGCTCCTTTCATTCAGTCAGTAGCTTCAAACATTTCTGGACGTTTTTCAATGGCAAAAATCAATGAATATTGTAAATGCACAAACAGTAATATCTCCACATTGCAAGGTGCAATTCTGAAATTTTTTGCTTATTCCTGCTAATCCTAGCATGATAAAGAAGATTCAAAGAGAGTGAGATGCCAGCTCCTTTCATTCAGTCAGTAGCTTCAAACATTTCTGGACGTTTTTCAATGGCAAAAATCAATGAATATTGTAAATGCACAAACAGTAATATCTCCACATTGCACGGTGCAATTCTGAAATTTTTAGCTTTTTCCTGTTAATCCTAGCATGATAAAGAAGATTCAAAGAGAGTGAGATGCAAGCTCCTTTCATTCAGTCAGTAGCTTCAAACATTTCTGGTATATGAAAAACATGTTTTTCAATGGCAAAAATCAATGAATATTGTAAATGCACAAACAGTAATATCTCCACATTGCACGGTGCAATTCTGAAATTTTTAGCTTTTTCCTGTTAATCCTAGCATGATAAAGAAGATTCAAAGAGAGTGAGATGCCAGCTCCTTTCATTCAGTCAGTAGCTTCAAACATTTCTGGACGTTTTTCAATGGCAAAAATCAATGAATATTGTAAATGCACAAACAGTAATATCTCCACATTGCACGGTGCAATTCTGAAATTTTTAGCTTTTTCCTGTTAATCCTAGCATGATAAAGAAGATTCAAAGAGAGTGAGATGCCAGCTCCTTTCATTCAGTCAGTAGCTTCAAACATTTCTGGTATATGAAAAACATGTTTTTCAATGGCAAAAATCAATGAATATTGTAAATGCACAAACAGTAATATCTCCACATTGCACGGTGCAATTCTGAAATTTTTTGCTTTTTCCTGTTAATCCTAGCATGATAAAGAAGATTCAAAGAGAGTGAGATGCCAGCTCCTTTCATTCAGTCAGTAGCTTCAAACATTTCTGGTATATGAAAAACATGTTTTTCAATGGCAAAAATCAATGAATATTGTAAATGCACAAACAGTAATATCTCCACATTGCACGGTGCAATTCTGAAATTTTTTGCTTTTTCCTGCTAATCCTAGCATGATAAAGAAGATTCAAAGAGAGTGAGATGCCAGCTCCTTTCATTCAGTCAGTAGCTTCAAACATTTCTGGACGTTTTTCAATGGCAAAAATCAATGAATATTGTAAATGCACAAACAGTAATATCTCCACATTGCACGGTGCAATTCTGAAATTTTTAGCTTTTTCCTGTTAATCCTAGCATGATAAAGAAGATTCAAAGAGAGTGAGATGCCAGCTCCTTTCATTCAGTCAGTAGCTTCAAACATTTCTGGACGTTTTTCAATGGCAAAAATCAATGAATATTGTAAATGCACAAACAGTAATATCTCCACATTGCACGGTGCAATTCTGAAATTTTTAGCTTTTTCCTGTTAATCCTAGCATGATAAAGAAGATTCAAAGAGAGTGAGATGCCAGCTCCTTTCATTCAGTCAGTAGCTTCAAACATTTCTGGTATATGAAAAACATGTTTTTCAATGGCAAAAATCAATGAATATTGTAAATGCACAAACAGTAATATCTCCACATTGCACGGTGCAATTCTGAAATTTTTAGCTTTTTCCTGTTAATCCTAGCATGATAAAGAAGATTCAAAGAGAGTGAGATGCCAGCTCCTTTCATTCAGTCAGTAGCTTCAAACATTTCTGGACGTTTTTCAATGGCAAAAATCAATGAATATTGTAAATGCACAAACAGTAATATCTCCACATTGCACGGTGCAATTCTGAAATTTTTAGCTTTTTCCTGTTAATCCTAGCATGATAAAGAAGATTCAAAGAGAGTGAGATGCCAGCTCCTTTCATTCAGTCAGTAGCTTCAAACATTTCTGGACGTTTTTCAATGGCAAAAATCAATGAATATTGTAAATGCACAAACAGTAATATCTCCACATTGCACGGTGCAATTCTGAAATTTTTAGCTTTTTCCTGTTAATCCTAGCATGATAAAGAAGATTCAAAGAGAGTGAGATGCCAGCTCCTTTCATTCAGTCAGTAGCTTCAAACATTTCTGGTATATGAAAAACATGTTTTTCAATGGCAAAAATCAATGAATATTGTAAATGCACAAACAGTAATATCTCCACATTGCACGGTGCAATTCTGAAATTTTTAGCTTTTTCCTGTTAATCCTAGCATGATAAAGAAGATTCAAAGAGAGTGAGATGCCAGCTCCTTTCATTCAGTCAGTAGCTTCAAACATTTCTGGTATATGAAAAACATGTTTTTCAATGGCAAAAATCAATGAATATTGTAAATGCACAAACAGTAATATCTCCACATTGCACGGTGCAATTCTGAAATTTTTTGCTTTTTCCTGCTAATCCTAGCATGATAAAGAAGATTCAAAGAGAGTGAGATGCCAGCTCCTTTCATTCAGTCAGTAGCTTCAAACATTTCTGGACGTTTTTCAATGGCAAAAATCAATGAATATTTTAAATGCACAAACAGTAATATCTCCACATTGCACGGTGCAATTCTGAAATTTTTTGCTTTTTCCTGCTAATCCTAGCATGATAAAGAAGATTCAAAGAGAGTGAGATGCCAGCTCCTTTCATTCAGTCAGTAGCTTCAAACATTTCTGGTATATGAAAAACATGTTTTTCAATGGCAAAAATCAATGAATATTGTAAATGCACAAACAGTAATATCTCCACATTGCACGGTGCAATTCTGAAATTTTTTGCTTTTTCCTGCTAATCCTAGCATGATAAAGAAGATTCAAAGAGAGTGAGATGCCAGCTCCTTTCATTCAGTCAGTAGCTTCAAACATTTCTGGTATATGAAAAACATGTTTTTCAATGGCAAAAATCAATGAATATTGTAAATGCACAAACAGTAATATCTCCACATTGCACGGTGCAATTCTGAAATTTTTTGCTTTTTCCTGCTAATCCTAGCATGATAAAGAAGATTCAAAGAGAGTGAGATGCCAGCTCCTTTCATTCAGTCAGTAGCTTCAAACATTTCTGGACGTTTTTCAATGGCAAAAATCAATGAATATTGTAAATGCACAAACAGTAATATCTCCACATTGCACGGTGCAATTCTGAAATTTTTTGCTTTTTCCTGCTAATCCTAGCATGATAAAGAAGATTCAAAGAGAGTGAGATGCCAGCTCCTTTCATTCAGTCAGTAGCTTCAAACATTTCTGGACGTTTTTCAATGGCAAAAATCAATGAATATTGTAAATGCACAAACAGTAATATCTCCACATTGCACGGTGCAATTCTGAAATTTTTTGCTTTTTCCTGCTAATCCTAGCATGATAAAGAAGATTCAAAGAGAGTGAGATGCCAGCTCCTTTCATTCAGTCAGTAGCTTCAAACATTTCTGGTATATGAAAAACATGTTTTTCAATGGCAAAAATCAATGAATATTGTAAATGCACAAACAGTAATATCTCCACATTGCACGGTGCAATTCTGAAATTTTTTGCTTTTTCCTGCTAATCCTAGCATGATAAAGAAGATTCAAAGAGAGTGAGATGCCAGCTCCTTTCATTCAGTCAGTAGCTTCAAACATTTCTGGACGTTTTTCAATGGCAAAAATCAATGAATATTGTAAATGCACAAACAGTAATATCTCCACATTGCACGGTGCAATTCTGAAATTTTTTGCTTTTTCCTGTTAATCCTAGCATGATAAAGAAGATTCAAAGAGAGTGAGATGCCAGCTCCTTTCATTCAGTCAGTAGCTTCAAACATTTTTGGTATATGAAAAACATGTTTTTCAATGGCAAAAATCAATGAATATTGTAAATGCACAAACAGTAATATCTCCACATTGCACGGTGCAATTCTGAAATTTTTAGCTTTTTCCTGCTAATCCTAGCATGATAAAGAAGATTCAAAGAGAGTGAGATGCCAGCTCCTTTCATTCAGTCAGTAGCTTCAAACATTTCTGGTATATGAAAAACATGTTTTTCAATGGCAAAAATCAATGAATATTGTAAATGCACAAACAGTAATATCTCCACATTGCACGGTGCAATTCTGAAATTTTTTGCTTTTTCCTGCTAATCCTAGCATGATAAAGAAGATTCAAAGAGAGTGAGATGCCAGCTCCTTTCATTCAGTCAGTAGCTTCAAACATTTCTGGTATATGAAAAACATGTTTTTCAATGGCAAAAATCAATGAATATTGTAAATGCACAAACAGTAATATCTCCACATTGCACGGTGCAATTCTGAAATTTTTTGCTTTTTCCTGCTAATCCTAGCATGATAAAGAAGATTCAAAGAGAGTGAGATGCCAGCTCCTTTCATTCAGTCAGTAGCTTCAAACATTTCTGGTATATGAAAAACATGTTTTTCAATGGCAAAAATCAATGAATATTGTAAATGCACAAACAGTAATATCTCCACATTGCACGGTGCAATTCTGAAATTTTTAGCTTTTTCCTGTTAATCCTAGCATGATAAAGAAGATTCAAAGAGAGTGAGATGCCAGCTCCTTTCATTCAGTCAGTAGCTTCAAACATTTCTGGTATATGAAAAACATGTTTTTCAATGGCAAAAATCAATGAATATTGTAAATGCACAAACAGTAATATCTCCACATTGCACGGTGCAATTCTGAAATTTTTTGCTTTTTCCTGCTAATCCTAGCATGATAAAGAAGATTCAAAGAGAGTGAGATGCCAGCTCCTTTCATTCAGTCAGTAGCTTCAAACATTTCTGGACGTTTTTCAATGGCAAAAATCAATGAATATTGTAAATGCACAAACAGTAATATCTCCACATTGCACGGTGCAATTCTGAAATTTTTAGCTTTTTCCTGTTAATCCTAGCATGATAAAGAAGATTCAAAGAGAGTGAGATGCCAGCTCCTTTCATTCAGTCAGTAGCTTCAAACATTTCTGGTATATGAAAAACATGTTTTTCAATGGCAAAAATCAATGAATATTGTAAATGCACAAACAGTAATATCTCCACATTGCACGGTGCAATTCTGAAATTTTTAGCTTTTTCCTGTTAATCCTAGCATGATAAAGAAGATTCAAAGAGAGTGAGATGCCAGCTCCTTTCATTCAGTCAGTAGCTTCAAACATTTCTGGTATATGAAAAACATGTTTTTCAATGGCAAAAATCAATGAATATTGTAAATGCACAAACAGTAATATCTCCACATTGCACGGTGCAATTCTGAAATTTTTTGCTTTTTCCTGTTAATCCTAGCATGATAAAGAAGATTCAAAGAGAGTGAGATGCCAGCTCCTTTCATTCAGTCAGTAGCTTCAAACATTTCTGGTATATGAAAAACATGTTTTTCAATGGCAAAAATCATTGAATATTGTAAATGCACAAAAAGTAATATCTCCACATTGCACGGTGCAATTCTGAAATTTTTTGCTTTTTCCTGCTAATCCTAGCATGATAAAGAAGATTCAAAGAGAGTGAGATGCCAGCTCCTTTCATTCAGTCAGTAGCTTCAAACATTTCTGGTATATGAAAAACATGTTTTTCAATGGCAAAAATCAATGAATATTGTAAATGCACAAACAGTAATATCTCCACATTGCACGGTGCAATTCTGAAATTTTTTGCTTTTTCCTGCTAATCCTAGCATGATAAAGAAGATTCAAAGAGAGTGAGATGCCAGCTCCTTTCATTCAGTCAGTAGCTTCAAACATTTCTGGTATATGAAAAACATGTTTTTCAATGGCAAAAATCAATGAATATTGTAAATGCACAAACAGTAATATCTCCACATTGCACGGTGCAATTCTGAAATTTTTTGCTTTTTCCTGCTAATCCTAGCATGGTAAAGAAGATTCAAAGAGAGTGAGATGCCAGCTCCTTTCATTCAGTCAGTAGCTTCAAACATTTCTGGTATATGAAAAACATGTTTTTCAATGGCAAAAATCAATGAATATTGTAAATGCACAAACAGTAATATCTCCACATTGCACGGTGCAATTCTGAAATTTTTAGCTTTTTCCTGTTAATCCTAGCATGATAAAGAAGATTCAAAGAGAGTGAGATGCCAGCTCCTTTCATTCAGTCAGTAGCTTCAAACATTTCTGGTATATGAAAAACATGTTTTTCAATGGCAAAAATCAATGAATATTGTAAATGCACAAACAGTAATATCTCCACATTGCACGGTGCAATTCTGAAATTTTTTGCTTTTTCCTGCTAATCCTAGCATGATAAAGAAGATTCAAAGAGAGTGAGATGCCAGCTCCTTTCATTCAGTCAGTAGCTTCAAACATTTCTGGACGTTTTTCAATGGCAAAAATCAATGAATATTGTAAATGCACAAACAGTAATATCTCCACATTGCACGGTGCAATTCTGAAATTTTTAGCTTTTTCCTGTTAATCCTAGCATGATAAAGAAGATTCAAAGAGAGTGAGATGCCAGCTCCTTTCATTCAGTCAGTAGCTTCAAACATTTCTGGTATATGAAAAACGTTTTTCAATGGCAAAAATCAATGAATATTGTAAATGCACAAACAGTAATATCTCCACATTGCACGGTGCAATTCTGAAATTTTTAGCTTTTTCCTGTTAATCCTAGCATGATAAAGAAGATTCAAAGAGAGTGAGATGCCAGCTCCTTTCATTCAGTCAGTAGCTTCAAACATTTCTGGTATATGAAAAACATGTTTTTCAATGGCAAAAATCAATGAATATTGTAAATGCACAAACAGTAATATCTCCACATTGCACGGTGCAATTCTGAAATTTTTTGCTTTTTCCTGCTAATCCTAGCATGATAAAGAAGATTCAAAGAGAGTGAGATGCCAGCTCCTTTCATTCAGTCAGTAGCTTCAAACATTTCTGGTATATGAAAAACATGTTTTTCAATGGCAAAAATCAATGAATATTGTAAATGCACAAACAGTAATATCTCCACATTGCACGGTGCAATTCTGAAATTTTTAGCTTTTTCCTGTTAATCCTAGCATGATAAAGAAGATTCAAAGAGAGTGAGATGCCAGCTCCTTTCATTCAGTCAGTAGCTTCAAACATTTCTGGTATATGAAAAACATGTTTTTCAATGGCAAAAATCAATGAATATTGTAAATGCACAAACAGTAATATCTCCACATTGCACGGTGCAATTCTGAAATTTTTAGCTTTTTCCTGTTAATCCTAGCATGATAAAGAAGATTCAAAGAGAGTGAGATGCCAGCTCCTTTCATTCAGTCAGTAGCTTCAAACATTTCTGGACGTTTTTCAATGGCAAAAATCAATGAATATTGTAAATGCACAAACAGTAATATCTCCACATTGCACGGTGCAATTCTGAAATTTTTAGCTTTTTCCTGTTAATCCTAGCATGATAAAGAAGATTCAAAGAGAGTGAGATGCCAGCTCCTTTCATTCAGTCAGTAGCTTCAAACATTTCTGGTATATGAAAAACATGTTTTTCAATGGCAAAAATCAATGAATATTGTAAATGCACAAACAGTAATATCTCCACATTGCACGGTGCAATTCTGAAATTTTTAGCTTTTTCCTGTTAATCCTAGCATGATAAAGAAGATTCAAAGAGAGTGAGATGCCAGCTCCTTTCATTCAGTCAGTAGCTTCAAACATTTCTGGACGTTTTTCAATGGCAAAAATCAATGAATATTGTAAATGCACAAACAGTAATATCTCCACATTGCACGGTGCAATTCTGAAATTTTTAGCTTTTTCCTGTTAATCCTAGCATGATAAAGAAGATTCAAAGAGAGTGAGATGCCAGCTCCTTTCATTCAGTCAGTAGCTTCAAACATTTCTGGTATATGAAAAACATGTTTTTCAATGGCAAAAATCAATGAATATTGTAAATGCACAAACAGTAATATCTCCACATTGCACGGTGCAATTCTGAAATTTTTAGCTTTTTCCTGTTAATCCTAGCATGATAAAGAAGATTCAAAGAGAGTGAGATGCCAGCTCCTTTCATTCAGTCAGTAGCTTCAAACATTTCTGGTATATGAAAAACATGTTTTTCAATGGCAAAAATCAATGAATATTGTAAATGCACAAACAGTAATATCTCCACATTGCACGGTGCAATTCTGAAATTTTTTGCTTTTTCCTGCTAATCCTAGCATGATAAAGAAGATTCAAAGAGAGTGAGATGCCAGCTCCTTTCATTCAGTCAGTAGCTTCAAACATTTCTGGACGTTTTTCAATGGCAAAAATCAATGAATATTTTAAATGCACAAACAGTAATATCTCCACATTGCACGGTGCAATTCTGAAATTTTTTGCTTTTTCCTGCTAATCCTAGCATGATAAAGAAGATTCAAAGAGAGTGAGATGCCAGCTCCTTTCATTCAGTCAGTAGCTTCAAACATTTCTGGTATATGAAAAACATGTTTTTCAATGGCAAAAATCAATGAATATTGTAAATGCACAAACAGTAATATCTCCACATTGCACGGTGCAATTCTGAAATTTTTTGCTTTTTCCTGCTAATCCTAGCATGATAAAGAAGATTCAAAGAGAGTGAGATGCCAGCTCCTTTCATTCAGTCAGTAGCTTCAAACATTTCTGGTATATGAAAAACATGTTTTTCAATGGCAAAAATCAATGAATATTGTAAATGCACAAACAGTAATATCTCCACATTGCACGGTGCAATTCTGAAATTTTTTGCTTTTTCCTGCTAATCCTAGCATGATAAAGAAGATTCAAAGAGAGTGAGATGCCAGCTCCTTTCATTCAGTCAGTAGCTTCAAACATTTCTGGACGTTTTTCAATGGCAAAAATCAATGAATATTGTAAATGCACAAACAGTAATATCTCCACATTGCACGGTGCAATTCTGAAATTTTTTGCTTTTTCCTGCTAATCCTAGCATGATAAAGAAGATTCAAAGAGAGTGAGATGCCAGCTCCTTTCATTCAGTCAGTAGCTTCAAACATTTCTGGTATATGAAAAACATGTTTTTCAATGGCAAAAATCAATGAATATTGTAAATGCACAAACAGTAATATCTCCACATTGCACGGTGCAATTCTGAAATTTTTTGCTTTTTCCTGCTAATCCTAGCATGGTAAAGAAGATTCAAAGAGAGTGAGATGCCAGCTCCTTTCATTCAGTCAGTAGCTTCAAACATTTCTGGTATATGAAAAACATGTTTTTCAATGGCAAAAATCAATGAATATTGTAAATGCACAAACAGTAATATCTCCACATTGCACGGTGCAATTCTGAAATTTTTAGCTTTTTCCTGTTAATCCTAGCATGATAAAGAAGATTCAAAGAGAGTGAGATGCCAGCTCCTTTCATTCAGTCAGTAGCTTCAAACATTTCTGGTATATGAAAAACATGTTTTTCAATGGCAAAAATCAATGAATATTGTAAATGCACAAACAGTAATATCTCCACATTGCACGGTGCAATTCTGAAATTTTTTGCTTTTTCCTGCTAATCCTAGCATGATAAAGAAGATTCAAAGAGAGTGAGATGCCAGCTCCTTTCATTCAGTCAGTAGCTTCAAACATTTCTGGACGTTTTTCAATGGCAAAAATCAATGAATATTGTAAATGCACAAACAGTAATATCTCCACATTGCACGGTGCAATTCTGAAATTTTTAGCTTTTTCCTGTTAATCCTAGCATGATAAAGAAGATTCAAAGAGAGTGAGATGCCAGCTCCTTTCATTCAGTCAGTAGCTTCAAACATTTCTGGTATATGAAAAACGTTTTTCAATGGCAAAAATCAATGAATATTGTAAATGCACAAACAGTAATATCTCCACATTGCACGGTGCAATTCTGAAATTTTTAGCTTTTTCCTGTTAATCCTAGCATGATAAAGAAGATTCAAAGAGAGTGAGATGCCAGCTCCTTTCATTCAGTCAGTAGCTTCAAACATTTCTGGTATATGAAAAACATGTTTTTCAATGGCAAAAATCAATGAATATTGTAAATGCACAAACAGTAATATCTCCACATTGCACGGTGCAATTCTGAAATTTTTTGCTTTTTCCTGCTAATCCTAGCATGATAAAGAAGATTCAAAGAGAGTGAGATGCCAGCTCCTTTCATTCAGTCAGTAGCTTCAAACATTTCTGGTATATGAAAAACATGTTTTTCAATGGCAAAAATCAATGAATATTGTAAATGCACAAACAGTAATATCTCCACATTGCACGGTGCAATTCTGAAATTTTTAGCTTTTTCCTGTTAATCCTAGCATGATAAAGAAGATTCAAAGAGAGTGAGATGCCAGCTCCTTTCATTCAGTCAGTAGCTTCAAACATTTCTGGTATATGAAAAACATGTTTTTCAATGGCAAAAATCAATGAATATTGTAAATGCACAAACAGTAATATCTCCACATTGCACGGTGCAATTCTGAAATTTTTAGCTTTTTCCTGTTAATCCTAGCATGATAAAGAAGATTCAAAGAGAGTGAGATGCCAGCTCCTTTCATTCAGTCAGTAGCTTCAAACATTTCTGGACGTTTTTCAATGGCAAAAATCAATGAATATTGTAAATGCACAAACAGTAATATCTCCACATTGCACGGTGCAATTCTGAAATTTTTAGCTTTTTCCTGTTAATCCTAGCATGATAAAGAAGATTCAAAGAGAGTGAGATGCCAGCTCCTTTCATTCAGTCAGTAGCTTCAAACATTTCTGGTATATGAAAAACATGTTTTTCAATGGCAAAAATCAATGAATATTGTAAATGCACAAACAGTAATATCTCCACATTGCACGGTGCAATTCTGAAATTTTTAGCTTTTTCCTGTTAATCCTAGCATGATAAAGAAGATTCAAAGAGAGTGAGATGCCAGCTCCTTTCATTCAGTCAGTAGCTTCAAACATTTCTGGACGTTTTTCAATGGCAAAAATCAATGAATATTGTAAATGCACAAACAGTAATATCTCCACATTGCACGGTGCAATTCTGAAATTTTTTGCTTTTTCCTGCTAATCCTAGCATGATAAAGAAGATTCAAAGAGAGTGAGATGCCAGCTCCTTTCATTCAGTCAGTAGCTTCAAACATTTCTGGTATATGAAAAACATGTTTTTCAATGGCAAAAATCAATGAATATTGTAAATGCACAAACAGTAATATCTCCACATTGCACGGTGCAATTCTGAAATTTTTAGCTTTTTCCTGTTAATCCTAGCATGATAAAGAAGATTCAAAGAGAGTGAGATGCCAGCTCCTTTCATTCAGTCAGTAGCTTCAAACATTTCTGGTATATGAAAAACATGTTTTTCAATGGCAAAAATCAATGAATATTGTAAATGCACAAACAGTAATATCTCCACATTGCACGGTGCAATTCTGAAATTTTTAGCTTTTTCCTGTTAATCCTAGCATGATAAAGAAGATTCAAAGAGAGTGAGATGCCAGCTCCTTTCATTCAGTCAGTAGCTTCAAACATTTCTGGACGTTTTTCAATGGCAAAAATCAATGAATATTGTAAATGCACAAACAGTAATATCTCCACATTGCACGGTGCAATTCTGAAATTTTTAGCTTTTTCCTGTTAATCCTAGCATGATAAAGAAGATTCAAAGAGAGTGAGATGCCAGCTCCTTTCATTCAGTCAGTAGCTTCAAACATTTCTGGTATATGAAAAACATGTTTTTCAATGGCAAAAATCAATGAATATTGTAAATGCACAAACAGTAATATCTCCACATTGCACGGTGCAATTCTGAAATTTTTAGCTTTTTCCTGTTAATCCTAGCATGATAAAGAAGATTCAAAGAGAGTGAGATGCCAGCTCCTTTCATTCAGTCAGTAGCTTCAAACATTTCTGGACGTTTTTCAATGGCAAAAATCAATGAATATTGTAAATGCACAAACAGTAATATCTCCACATTGCACGGTGCAATTCTGAAATTTTTTGCTTTTTCCTGTTAATCCTAGCATGATAAAGAAGATTCAAAGAGAGTGAGATGCCAGCTCCTTTCATTCAGTCAGTAGCTTCAAACATTTCTGGTATATGAAAAACATTTTTTTCAATGGCAAAAATCAATGAATATTGTAAATGCACAAACAGTAATATCTCCACATTGCACGGTGCAATTCTGAAATTTTTAGCTTTTTCCTGTTAATCCTAGCATGATAAAGAAGATTCAAAGAGAGTGAGATGCCAGCTCCTTTCATTCAGTCAGTAGCTTCAAACATTTCTGGACGTTTTTCAATGGCAAAAATCAATGAATATTGTAAATGCACAAACAGTAATATCTCCACATTGCACGGTGCAATTCTGAAATTTTTAGCTTTTTCCTGTTAATCCTAGCATGATAAAGAAGATTCAAAGAGAGTGAGATGCCAGCTCCTTTCATTCAGTCAGTAGCTTCAAACATTTCTGGTATATGAAAAACATGTTTTTCAATGGCAAAAATCAATGAATATTGTAAATGCACAAACAGTAATATCTCCACATTGCACGGTGCAATTCTGAAATTTTTAGCTTTTTCCTGTTAATCCTAGCATGATAAAGAAGATTCAAAGAGAGTGAGATGCCAGCTCCTTTCATTCAGTCAGTAGCTTCAAACATTTCTGGTATATGAAAAACATGTTTTTCAATGGCAAAAATCAATGAATATTGTAAATGCACAAACAGTAATATCTCCACATTGCACGGTGCAATTCTGAAATTTTTAGCTTTTTCCTGTTAATCCTAGCATGATAAAGAAGATTCAAAGAGAGTGAGATGCCAGCTCCTTTCATTCAGTCAGTAGCTTCAAACATTTCTGGTATATGAAAAACATGTTTTTCAATGGCAAAAATCAATGAATATTGTAAATGCACAAACAGTAATATCTCCACATTGCACGGTGCAATTCTGAAATTTTTAGCTTTATCCTGTTAATCCTAGCATGATAAAGAAGATTCAAAGAGAGTGAGATGCCAGCTCCTTTCATTCAGTCAGTAGCTTCAAACATTTCTGGACGTTTTTCAATGGCAAAAATCAATGAATATTGTAAATGCACAAACAGTAATATCTCCACATTGCACGGTGCAATTCTGAAATTTTTAGCTTTTTCCTGTTAATCCTAGCATGATAAAGAAGATTCAAAGAGAGTGAGATGCCAGCTCCTTTCATTCAGTCAGTAGCTTCAAGGTATATGAAAAACATGTTTTTCAATGGCAAAATCAATGAATATTGTAAATGCACAAACAGTAATATCTCCACATTGCACGGTGCAATTCTGAAATTTTTAGCTTTTTCCTGTTAATCCTAGCATGATAAAGAAGATTCAAAGAGAGTGAGATGCCAGCTCCTTTCATTCAGTCAGTAGCTTCAAACATTTCTGGACGTTTTTCAATGGCAAAAATCAATGAATATTGTAAATGCACAAACAGTAATATCTCCACATTGCACGGTGCAATTCTGAAATTTTAGCTTTTTCCTGTTAATCCTAGCATGATAAAGAAGATTCAAAGAGAGTGAGATGCCAGCTCCTTTCATTCAGTCAGTAGCTTCAAACATTTCTGGTATATGAAAAACATGTTTTTCAATGGCAAAAATCAATGAATATTGTAAATGCACAAACAGTAATATCTCCACATTGCACGGTGCAATTCTGAAATTTTTAGCTTTTTCCTGTTAATCCTAGCATGATAAAGAAGATTCAAAGAGAGTGAGATGCCAGCTCCTTTCATTCAGTCAGTAGCTTCAAACATTTCTGGTATATGAAAAACATGTTTTTCAATGGCAAAAATCAATGAATATTGTAAATGCACAAACAGTAATATCTCCACATTGCACGGTGCAATTCTGAAATTTTTAGCTTTTTCCTGTTAATCCTAGCATGATAAAGAAGATTCAAAGAGAGTGAGATGCCAGCTCCTTTCATTCAGTCAGTAGCTTCAAACATTTCTGGTATATGAAAAACATGTTTTTCAATGGCAAAAATCAATGAATATTGTAAATGCACAAACAGTAATATCTCCACATTGCACGGTGCAATTCTGAAATTTTTAGCTTTATCCTGTTAATCCTAGCATGATAAAGAAGATTCAAAGAGAGTGAGATGCCAGCTCCTTTCATTCAGTCAGTAGCTTCAAACATTTCCTGGTATAGAAAAACATGTTTTTCAATGGCAAAAATCAATGAATATTGTAAATGCACAAACAGTAATATCTCCACATTGCACGGTGCAATTCTGAAATTTTTAGCTTTTTCCTGTTAATCCTAGCATGATAAAGAAGATTCAAAGAGAGTGAGATGCCAGCTCCTTTCATTCAGTCAGTAGCTTCAAACATTTCTGGTATATGAAAAACATGTTTTCAATGGCAAAAATCAATGAATATTGTAAATGCACAAACAGTAATATCTCCACATTGCACGGTGCAATTCTGAAATTTTTAGCTTTTTCCTGTTAATCCTAGCATGATAAAGAAGATTCAAAGAGAGTGAGATGCCAGCTCCTTTCATTCAGTCAGTAGCTTCAAACATTTCTGGACGTTTTTCAATGGCAAAAATCAATGAATATTGTAAATGCACACAGTAATATCTCCACATTGCACGGTGCAATTCTGAAATTTTTAGCTTTTTCCTGTTAATCCTAGCATGATAAAGAAGATTCAAAGAGAGTGAGATGCCAGCTCCTTTCATTCAGTCAGTAGCTTCAAACATTTCTGGTATATGAAAAACATGTTTTTCAATGGCAAAAATCAATGAATATTGTAAATGCACAAACAGTAATATCTCCACATTGCACGGTGCAATTCTGAAATTTTTTGCTTTTTCCTGCTAATCCTAGCATGATAAAGAAGATTCAAAGAGAGTGAGATGCCAGCTCCTTTCATTCAGTCAGTAGCTTCAAACATTTCTGGTATATGAAAAACATGTTTTTCAATGGCAAAAATCAATGAATATTGTAAATGCACAAACAGTAATATCTCCACATTGCACGGTGCAATTCTGAAATTTTTTGCTTTTTCCTGTTAATCCTAGCATGATAAAGAAGATTCAAAGAGAGTGAGATGCCAGCTCCTTTCATTCAGTCAGTAGCTTCAAACATTTCTGGTATATGAAAAACATGTTTTTCAATGGCAAAAATCAATGAATATTGTAAATGCACAAACAGTAATATCTCCACATTGCACGGTGCAATTCTGAAATTTTTAGCTTTTTCCTGTTAATCCTAGCATGATAAAGAAGATTCAAAGAGAGTGAGATGCCAGCTCCTTTCATTCAGTCAGTAGCTTCAAACATTTCTGGTATATGAAAAACATGTTTTTCAATGGCAAAAATCAATGAATATTGTAAATGCACAAACAGTAATATCTCCACATTGCACGGTGCAATTCTGAAATTTTTTGCTTTTTCCTGCTAATCCTAGCATGATAAAGAAGATTCAAAGAGAGTGAGATGCCAGCTCCTTTCATTCAGTCAGTAGCTTCAAACATTTCTGGACGTTTTTCAATGGCAAAAATCAATGAATATTGTAAATGCACAAACAGTAATATCTCCACATTGCACGGTGCAATTCTGAAATTTTTAGCTTTTTCCTGTTAATCCTAGCATGATAAAGAAGATTCAAAGAGAGTGAGATGCCAGCTCCTTTCATTCAGTCAGTAGCTTCAAACATTTCTGGTATATGAAAAACATGTTTTTCATTGGCAAAAATCAATGAATATTGTAAATGCACAAACAGTAATATCTCCACATTGCACGGTGCAATTCTGAAATTTTTAGCTTTTTCCTGTTAATCCTAGCATGATAAAGAAGATTCAAAGAGAGTGAGATGCCAGCTCCTTTCATTCAGTCAGTAGCTTCAAACATTTCTGGTATATGAAAAACATGTTTTTCAATGGCAAAAATCAATGAATATTGTAAATGCACAAACAGTAATATCTCCACATTGCACGGTGCAATTCTGAAATTTTTAGCTTTTTCCTGTTAATCCTAGCATGATAAAGAAGATTCAAAGAGAGTGAGATGCCAGCTCCTTTCATTCAGTCAGTAGCTTCAAACATTTCTGGACGTTTTTCAATGGCAAAAATCAATGAATATTGTAAATGCACAAACAGTAATATCTCCACATTGCACGGTGCAATTCTGAAATTTTTAGCTTTTTCCTGTTAATCCTAGCATGATAAAGAAGATTCAAAGAGAGTGAGATGCCAGCTCCTTTCATTCAGTCAGTAGCTTCAAACATTTCTGGTATATGAAAAACATGTTTTTCAATGGCAAAAATCAATGAATATTGTAAATGCACAAACAGTAATATCTCCACATTGCACGGTGCAATTCTGAAATTTTTAGCTTTTTCCTGTTAATCCTAGCATGATAAAGAAGATTCAAAGAGAGTGAGATGCCAGCTCCTTTCATTCAGTCAGTAGCTTCAAACATTTCTGGTATATGAAAAACATGTTTTTCAATGGCAAAAATCAATGAATATTGTAAATGCACAAACAGTAATATCTCCACATTGCACGGTGCAATTCTGAAATTTTTAGCTTTTTCCTGTTAATCCTAGCATGATAAAGAAGATTCAAAGAGAGTGAGATGCCAGCTCCTTTCATTCAGTCAGTAGCTTCAAACATTTCTGGTATATGAAAAACATGTTTTTCAATGGCAAAAATCAATGAATATTGTAAATGCACAAACAGTAATATCTCCACATTGCACGGTGCAATTCTGAAATTTTAGCTTTTTCCTGTTAATCCTAGCATGATAAAGAAGATTCAAAGAGAGTGAGATGCCAGCTCCTTTCATTCAGTCAGTAGCTTCAAACATTTCTGGACGTTTTTCAATGGCAAAAATCAATGAATATTGTAAATGCACAAACAGTAATATCTCCACATTGCACGGTGCAATTCTGAAATTTTTAGCTTTTTCCTGTTAATCCTAGCATGATAAAGAAGATTCAAAGAGAGTGAGATGCCAGCTCCTTTCATTCAGTCAGTAGCTTCAAACATTTCTGGTATATGAAAAACATGTTTTTCAATGGCAAAAATCAATGAATATTGTAAATGCACAAACAGTAATATCTCCACATTGCACGGTGCAATTCTGAAATTTTTAGCTTTTTCCTGTTAATCCTAGCATGATAAAGAAGATTCAAAGAGAGTGAGATGCCAGCTCCTTTCATTCAGTCAGTAGCTTCAAACATTTCTGGTATATGAAAAACATGTTTTTCAATGGCAAAAATCAATGAATATTGTAAATGCACAAACAGTAATATCTCCACATTGCACGGTGCAATTCTGAAATTTTTAGCTTTTTCCTGTTAATCCTAGCATGATAAAGAAGATTCAAAGAGAGTGAGATGCCAGCTCCTTTCATTCAGTCAGTAGCTTCAAACATTTCTGGTATATGAAAAACATGTTTTTCAATGGCAAAAATCAATGAATATTGTAAATGCACAAACAGTAATATCTCCACATTGCACGGTGCAATTCTGAAATTTTTTGCTTTTTCCTGCTAATCCTAGCATGATAAAGAAGATTCAAAGAGAGTGAGATGCCAGCTCCTTTCATTCAGTCAGTAGCTTCAAACATTTCTGGACGTTTTTCAATGGCAAAAATCAATGAATATTGTAAATGCACAAACAGTAATATCTCCACATTGCACGGTGCAATTCTGAAATTTTTAGCTTTTTCCTGTTAATCCTAGCATGATAAAGAAGATTCAAAGAGAGTGAGATGCCAGCTCCTTTCATTCAGTCAGTAGCTTCAAACATTTCTGGTATATGAAAAACATGTTTTTCAATGGCAAAAATCAATGAATATTGAAAATGCACAAACAGTAATATCTCCACATTGCACGGTGCAATTCTGAAATTTTTTGCTTTTTCCTGCTAATCCTAGCATGATAAAGAAGATTCAAAGAGAGTGAGATGCCAGCTCCTTTCATTCAGTCAGTAGCTTCAAACATTTCTGGTATATGAAAAACATGTTTTTCAATGGCAAAAATCAATGAATATTGTAAATGCACAAACAGTAATATCTCCACATTGCATGGTGCAATTCTGAAATTTTTAGCTTTTTCCTGTTAATCCTAGCATGATAAAGAAGATTCAAAGAGAGTGAGATGCCAGCTCCTTTCATTCAGTCAGTAGCTTCAAACATTTCTGGTATATGAAAAACATGTTTTTCAATGGCAAAATCAATGAATATTGTAAATGCACAAACAGTAATATCTCCACATTGCACGGTGCAATTCTGAAATTTTTTGCTTTTTCCTGCTAATCCTAGCATGATAAAGAAGATTCAAAGAGAGTGAGATGCCAGCTCCTTTCATTCAGTCAGTAGCTTCAAACATTTCTGGTATATGAAAAACATGTTTTTCAATGGCAAAAATCAATGAATATTGTAAATGCACAAACAGTAATATCTCCACATTGCACGGTGCAATTCTGAAATTTTTAGCTTTTTCCTGCTAATCCTAGCATGATAAAGAAGATTCAAAGAGAGTGAGATGCCAGCTCCTTTCATTCAGTCAGTAGCTTCAAACATTTCTGGTATATGAAAAACATGTTTTTCAATGGCAAAAATCAATGAATATTGTAAATGCACAAACAGTAATATCTCCACATTGCACGGTGCAATTCTGAAATTTTTAGCTTTTTCCTGTTAATCCTAGCATGATAAAGAAGATTCAAAGAGAGTGAGATGCCAGCTCCTTTCATTCAGTCAGTAGCTTCAAACATTTCTGGTATATGAAAAACATGTTTTTCAGTGGCAAAAATCAATGAATATTGTAAATGCACAAACAGTAATATCTCCACATTGCACGGTGCAATTCTGAAATTTTTTGCTTTTTCCTGTTAATCCTAGCATGATAAAGAAGATTCAAAGAGAGTGAGATGCCAGCTCCTTTCATTCAGTCAGTAGCTTCAAACATTTCTGGTATATGAAAAACATGTTTTTCAATGGCAAAAATCAATGAATATTGTAAATGCACAAACAGTAATATCTCCACATTGCACGGTGCAATTCTGAAATTTTTTGCTTTTTCCTGCTAATCCTAGCATGATAAAGAAGATTCAAAGAGAGTGAGATGCCAGCTCCTTTCATTCAGTCAGTAGCTTCAAACATTTCTGGACGTTTTTCAATGGCAAAAATCAATGAATATTGTAAATGCACAAACAGTAATATCTCCACATTGCACGGTGCAATTCTGAAATTTTTAGCTTTTTCCTGTTAATCCTAGCATGATAAAGAAGATTCAAAGAGAGTGAGATGCCAGCTCCTTTCATTCAGTCAGTAGCTTCAAACATTTCTGGTATATGAAAAACATGTTTTTCAATGGCAAAAATCAATGAATATTGTAAATGCACAAACAGTAATATCTCCACATTGCACGGTGCAATTCTGAAATTTTTTGCTTTTTTCCTGCTAATCCTAGCATGATAAAGAAGATTCAAAGAGAGTGAGATGCCAGCTCCTTTCATTCAGTCAGTAGCTTCAAACATTTCTGGACGTTTTTCAATGGCAAAAATCAATGAATATTGTAAATGCACAAACAGTAATATCTCCACATTGCACGGTGCAATTCTGAAATTTTTTAGCTTTTTCCTGTTAATCCTAGCATGATAAAGAAGATTCAAAGAGAGTGAGATGCCAGCTCCTTTCATTCAGTCAGTAGCTTCAAACATTTCTGGTATATGAAAAACATGTTTTCAATGGCAAAAATCAATGAATATTGTAAATGCACAAACAGTAATATCTCCACATTGCACGGTGCAATTCTGAAATTTTTAGCTTTTTCCTGTTAATCCTAGCATGATAAAGAAGATTCAAAGAGAGTGAGATGCCAGCTCCTTTCATTCAGTCAGTAGCTTCAAACATTTCTGGTATATGAAAAACATGTTTTTCAATGGCAAAAATCAATGAATATTGTAAATGCACAAACAGTAATATCTCCACATTGCACGGTGCAATTCTGAAATTTTTAGCTTTTTCCTGTTAATCCTAGCATGATAAAGAAGATTCAAAGAGAGTGAGATGCCAGCTCCTTTCATTCAGTCAGTAGCTTCAAACATTTCTGGACGTTTTTCAATGGCAAAAATCAATGAATATTGTAAATGCACAAACAGTAATATCTCCACATTGCACGGTGCAATTCTGAAATTTTTAGCTTTTTCCTGTTAATCCTAGCATGATAAAGAAGATTCAAAGAGAGTGAGATGCCAGCTCCTTTCATTCAGTCAGTAGCTTCAAACATTTCTGGACGTTTTTCAATGGCAAAAATCAATGAATATTGTAAATGCACAAACAGTAATATCTCCACATTGCACGGTGCAATTCTGAAATTTTTAGCTTTTTCCTGTTAATCCTAGCATGATAAAGAAGATTCAAAGAGAGTGAGATGCCAGCTCCTTTCATTCAGTCAGTAGCTTCAAACATTTCTGGACGTTTTTCAATGGCAAAAATCAATGAATATTGTAAATGCACAAACAGTAATATCTCCACATTGCACGGTGCAATTCTGAAATTTTTAGCTTTTTCCTGTTAATCCTAGCATGATAAAGAAGATTCAAAGAGAGTGAGATGCCAGCTCCTTTCATTCAGTCAGTAGCTTCAAACATTTCTGGACGTTTTTCAATGGCAAAAATCAATGAATATTGTAAATGCACAAACAGTAATATCTCCACATTGCACGGTGCAATTCTGAAATTTTTAGCTTTTTCCTGTTAATCCTAGCATGATAAAGAAGATTCAAAGAGAGTGAGATGCCAGCTCCTTTCATTCAGTCAGTAGCTTCAAACATTTCTGGACGTTTTTCAATGGCAAAAATCAATGAATATTGTAAATGCACAAACAGTAATATCTCCACATTGCACGGTGCAATTCTGAAATTTTTAGCTTTTTCCTGTTAATCCTAGCATGATAAAGAAGATTCAAAGAGAGTGAGATGCCAGCTCCTTTCATTCAGTCAGTAGCTTCAAACATTTCTGGACGTTTTTCAATGGCAAAAATCAATGAATATTGTAAATGCACAAACAGTAATATCTCCACATTGCACGGTGCAATTCTGAAATTTTTAGCTTTTTCCTGTTAATCCTAGCATGATAAAGAAGATTCAAAGAGAGTGAGATGCCAGCTCCTTTCATTCAGTCAGTAGCTTCAAACATTTCTGGACGTTTTTCAATGGCAAAAATCAATGAATATTGTAAATGCACAAACAGTAATATCTCCACATTGCACGGTGCAATTCTGAAATTTTTAGCTTTTTCCTGTTAATCCTAGCATGATAAAGAAGATTCAAAGAGAGTGAGATGCCAGCTCCTTTCATTCAGTCAGTAGCTTCAAACATTTCTGGACGTTTTTCAATGGCAAAAATCAATGAATATTGTAAATGCACAAACAGTAATATCTCCACATTGCACGGTGCAATTCTGAAATTTTTAGCTTTTTCCTGTTAATCCTAGCATGATAAAGAAG
The DNA here is from genome assembly GCF_046119375.1 of Phyllobates terribilis. NCBI lineage: Eukaryota > Metazoa > Chordata > Amphibia > Anura > Dendrobatidae > Phyllobates > Phyllobates terribilis. The sequence continues at coordinate 29,958 of NW_027370013.1, forward strand.
ATTCAAAGAGAGTGAGATGCCAGCTCCTTTCATTCAGTCAGTAGCTTCAAACATTTCTGGACGTTTTTCAATGGCAAAAATCAATGAATATTGTAAATGCACAAACAGTAATATCTCCACATTGCACGGTGCAATTCTGAAATTTTTAGCTTTTTCCTGTTAATCCTAGCATGATAAAGAAGATTCAAAGAGAGTGAGATGCCAGCTCCTTTCATTCAGTCAGTAGCTTCAAACATTTCTGGTATATGAAAAACATGTTTTTCAATGGCAAAATCAATGAATATTGTAAATGCACAAACAGTAATATCTCCACATTGCACGGTGCAATTCTGAAATTTTTAGCTTTTCCTGTTAATCCTAGCATGATAAAGAAGATTCAAAGAGAGTGAGATGCCAGCTCCTTTCATTCAGTCAGTAGCTTCAAACATTTCTGGTATATGAAAAACATGTTTTTCAATGGCAAAAATCAATGAATATTGTAAATGCACAAACAGTAATATCTCCACATTGCACGGTGCAATTCTGAAATTTTTAGCTTTTTCCTGTTAATCCTAGCATGATAAAGAAGATTCAAAGAGAGTGAGATGCCAGCTCCTTTCATTCAGTCAGTAGCTTCAAACATTTCTGGTATATGAAAAACATGTTTTTCAATGGCAAAAATCAATGAATATTGTAAATGCACAAACAGTAATATCTCCACATTGCACGGTGCAATTCTGAAATTTTTAGCTTTTTCCTGTTAATCCTAGCATGATAAAGAAGATTCAAAGAGAGTGAGATGCCAGCTCCTTTCATTCAGTCAGTAGCTTCAAACATTTCTGGACGTTTTTCAATGGCAAAAATCAATGAATATTGTAAATGCACAAACAGTAATATCTCCACATTGCACGGTGCAATTCTGAAATTTTTAGCTTTTTCCTGTTAATCCTAGCATGATAAAGAAGATTCAAAGAGAGTGAGATGCCAGCTCCTTTCATTCAGTCAGTAGCTTCAAACATTTCTGGACGTTTTTCAATGGCAAAAATCAATGAATATTGTAAATGCACAAACAGTAATATCTCCACATTGCACGGTGCAATTCTGAAATTTTTAGCTTTTTCCTGTTAATCCTAGCATGATAAAGAAGATTCAAAGAGAGTGAGATGCCAGCTCCTTTCATTCAGTCAGTAGCTTCAAACATTTCTGGACGTTTTTCAATGGCAAAAATCAATGAATATTGTAAATGCACAAACAGTAATATCTCCACATTGCACGGTGCAATTCTGAAATTTTTAGCTTTTTCCTGTTAATCCTAGCATGATAAAGAAGATTCAAAGAGAGTGAGATGCCAGCTCCTTTCATTCAGTCAGTAGCTTCAAACATTTCTGGACGTTTTTCAATGGCAAAAATCAATGAATATTGTAAATGCACAAACAGTAATATCTCCACATTGCACGGTGCAATTCTGAAATTTTTAGCTTTTTCCTGTTAATCCTAGCATGATAAAGAAGATTCAAAGAGAGTGAGATGCCAGCTCCTTTCATTCAGTCAGTAGCTTCAAACATTTCTGGACGTTTTTCAATGGCAAAAATCAATGAATATTGTAAATGCACAAACAGTAATATCTCCACATTGCACGGTGCAATTCTGAAATTTTTAGCTTTTTCCTGTTAATCCTAGCATGATAAAGAAGATTCAAAGAGAGTGAGATGCCAGCTCCTTTCATTCAGTCAGTAGCTTCAAACATTTCTGGTATATGAAAAACATGTTTTTCAATGGCAAAAATCAATGAATATTGTAAATGCACAAACAGTAATATCTCCACATTGCACGGTGCAATTCTGAAATTTTTAGCTTTTTCCTGTTAATCCTAGCATGATAAAGAAGATTCAAAGAGAGTGAGATGCCAGCTCCTTTCATTCAGTCAGTAGCTTCAAACATTTCTGGTATATGAAAAACATGTTTTCAATGGCAAAAATCAATGAATATTGTAAATGCACAAACAGTAATATCTCCACATTGCACGGTGCAATTCTGAAATTTTTAGCTTTTTCCTGTTAATCCTAGCATGATAAAGAAGATTCAAAGAGAGTGAGATGCCAGCTCCTTTCATTCAGTCAGTAGCTTCAAACATTTCTGGACGTTTTTCAATGGCAAAAATCAATGAATATTGTAAATGCACAAACAGTAATATCTCCACATTGCACGGTGCAATTCTGAAATTTTTAGCTTTTTCCTGTTAATCCTAGCATGATAAAGAAGATTCAAAGAGAGTGAGATGCCAGCTCCTTTCATTCAGTCAGTAGCTTCAAACATTTCTGGTATATGAAAAACATGTTTTTCAATGGCAAAAATCAATGAATATTGTAAATGCACAAACAGTAATATCTCCACATTGCACGGTGCAATTCTGAAATTTTTAGCTTTTTCCTGTTAATCCTAGCATGATAAAGAAGATTCAAAGAGAGTGAGATGCCAGCTCCTTTCATTCAGTCAGTAGCTTCAAACATTTCTGGTATATGAAAAACATGTTTTTCAATGGCAAAATCAATGAATATTGTAAATGCACAAACAGTAATATCTCCACATTGCACGGTGCAATTCTGAAATTTTTAGCTTTTTCCTGTTAATCCTAGCATGATAAAGAAGATTCAAAGAGAGTGAGATGCCAGCTCCTTTCATTCAGTCAGTAGCTTCAAACATTTCTGGACGTTTTTCAATGGCAAAAATCAATGAATATTGTAAATGCACAAACAGTAATATCTCCACATTGCACGGTGCAATTCTGAAATTTTTAGCTTTTTCCTGTTAATCCTAGCATGATAAAGAAGATTCAAAGAGAGTGAGATGCCAGCTCCTTTCATTCAGTCAGTAGCTTCAAACATTTCTGGACGTTTTTCAATGGCAAAAATCAATGAATATTGTAAATGCACAAACAGTAATATCTCCACATTGCACGGTGCAATTCTGAAATTTTTAGCTTTTTCCTGTTAATCCTAGCATGATAAAGAAGATTCAAAGAGAGTGAGATGCCAGCTCCTTTCATTCAGTCAGTAGCTTCAAACATTTCTGGACGTTTTTCAATGGCAAAAATCAATGAATATTGTAAATGCACAAACAGTAATATCTCCACATTGCACGGTGCAATTCTGAAATTTTTAGCTTTTTCCTGTTAATCCTAGCATGATAAAGAAGATTCAAAGAGAGTGAGATGCCAGCTCCTTTCATTCAGTCAGTAGCTTCAAACATTTCTGGACGTTTTTCAATGGCAAAAATCAATGAATATTGTAAATGCACAAACAGTAATATCTCCACATTGCACGGTGCAATTCTGAAATTTTTAGCTTTTTCCTGTTAATCCTAGCATGATAAAGAAGATTCAAAGAGAGTGAGATGCCAGCTCCTTTCATTCAGTCAGTAGCTTCAAACATTTCTGGTATATGAAAAACATGTTTTTCAATGGCAAAAATCAATGAATATTGTAAATGCACAAACAGTAATATCTCCACATTGCACGGTGCAATTCTGAAATTTTTAGCTTTTTCCTGTTAATCCTAGCATGATAAAGAAGATTCAAAGAGAGTGAGATGCCAGCTCCTTTCATTCAGTCAGTAGCTTCAAACATTTCTGGTATATGAAAAACATGTTTTTCAATGGCAAAAATCAATGAATATTGTAAATGCACAAACAGTAATATCTCCACATTGCACGGTGCAATTCTGAAATTTTTAGCTTTTTCCTGTTAATCCTAGCATGATAAAGAAGATTCAAAGAGAGTGAGATGCCAGCTCCTTTCATTCAGTCAGTAGCTTCAAACATTTCTGGTATATGAAAAACATGTTTTTCAATGGCAAAAATCAATGAATATTGTAAATGCACAAACAGTAATATCTCCACATTGCACGGTGCAATTCTGAAATTTTTAGCTTTTTCCTGTTAATCCTAGCATGATAAAGAAGATTCAAAGAGAGTGAGATGCCAGCTCCTTTCATTCAGTCAGTAGCTTCAAACATTTCTGGACGTTTTTCAATGGCAAAAATCAATGAATATTGTAAATGCACAAACAGTAATATCTCCACATTGCACGGTGCAATTCTGAAATTTTTAGCTTTTTCCTGTTAATCCTAGCATGATAAAGAAGATTCAAAGAGAGTGAGATGCCAGCTCCTTTCATTCAGTCAGTAGCTTCAAACATTTCTGGACGTTTTTCAATGGCAAAAATCAATGAATATTGTAAATGCACAAACAGTAATATCTCCACATTGCACGGTGCAATTCTGAAATTTTTAGCTTTTCCTGTTAATCCTAGCATGATAAAGAAGATTCAAAGAGAGTGAGATGCCAGCTCCCTTTCATTCAGTCAGTAGCTTCAAACATTTCTGGACGTTTTTCAATGGCAAAAATCAATGAATATTGTAAATGCACAAACAGTAATATCTCCACATTGCACGGTGCAATTCTGAAATTTTTAGCTTTTTCCTGTTAATCCTAGCATGATAAAGAAGATTCAAAGAGAGTGAGATGCCAGCTCCTTTCATTCAGTCAGTAGCTTCAAACATTTCTGGACGTTTTCAATGGCAAAAATCAATGAATATTGTAAATGCACAAACAGTAATATCTCCACATTGCACGGTGCAATTCTGAAATTTTTAGCTTTTTCCTGTTAATCCTAGCATGATAAAGAAGATTCAAAGAGAGTGAGATGCCAGCTCCTTTCATTCAGTCAGTAGCTTCAAACATTTCTGGACGTTTTTCAATGGCAAAAATCAATGAATATTGTAAATGCACAAACAGTAATATCTCCACATTGCACGGTGCAATTCTGAAATTTTTAGCTTTTTCCTGTTAATCCTAGCATGATAAAGAAGATTCAAAGAGAGTGAGATGCCAGCTCCTTTCATTCAGTCAGTAGCTTCAAACATTTCTGGTATATGAAAAACATGTTTTTCAATGGCAAAAATCAATGAATATTGTAAATGCACAAACAGTAATATCTCCACATTGCACGGTGCAATTCTGAAATTTTTAGCTTTTTCCTGTTAATCCTAGCATGATAAAGAAGATTCAAAGAGAGTGAGATGCCAGCTCCTTTCATTCAGTCAGTAGCTTCAAACATTTCTGGTATATGAAAAACATGTTTTTCAATGGCAAAATCAATGAATATTGTAAATGCACAAACAGTAATATCTCCACATTGCACGGTGCAATTCTGAAATTTTTAGCTTTTTCCTGTTAATCCTAGCATGATAAAGAAGATTCAAAGAGAGTGAGATGCCAGCTCCTTTCATTCAGTCAGTAGCTTCAAACATTTCTGGATTGAAAAAATGTTTTTCAATGGCAAAAATCAATGAATATTGTAAATGCACAAACAGTAATATCTCCACATTGCACGGTGCAATTCTGAAATTTTTAGCTTTTTCCTGTTAATCCTAGCATGATAAAGAAGATTCAAAGAGAGTGAGATGCCAGCTCCTTTCATTCAGTCAGTAGCTTCAAACATTTCTGGTATATGAAAAACATGTTTTTCAATGGCAAAAATCAATGAATATTGTAAATGCACAAACAGTAATATCTCCACATTGCACGGTGCAATTCTGAAATTTTTAGCTTTTTCCTGTTAATCCTAGCATGATAAAGAAGATTCAAAGAGAGTGAGATGCCAGCTCCTTTCATTCAGTCAGTAGCTTCAAACATTTCTGGTATATGAAAAACATGTTTTTCAATGGCAAAAATCAATGAATATTGTAAATGCACAAACAGTAATATCTCCACATTGCACGGTGCAATTCTGAAATTTTAGCTTTTTCCTGTTAATCCTAGCATGATAAAGAAGATTCAAAGAGAGTGAGATGCCAGCTCCTTTCATTCAGTCAGTAGCTTCAAACATTTCTGGACGTTTTTCAATGGCAAAAATCAATGAATATTGTAAATGCACAAACAGTAATATCTCCACATTGCACGGTGCAATTCTGAAATTTTTAGCTTTTTCCTGTTAATCCTAGCATGATAAAGAAGATTCAAAGAGAGTGAGATGCCAGCTCCTTTCATTCAGTCAGTAGCTTCAAACATTTCTGGTATATGAAAAACATGTTTTTCAATGGCAAAAATCAATGAATATTGTAAATGCACAAACAGTAATATCTCCACATTGCACGGTGCAATTCTGAAATTTTTAGCTTTTTCCTGTTAATCCTAGCATGATAAAGAAGATTCAAAGAGAGTGAGATGCCAGCTCCTTTCATTCAGTCAGTAGCTTCAAACATTTCTGGTATATGAAAAACATGTTTTTCAATGGCAAAAATCAATGAATATTGTAAATGCACAAACAGTAATATCTCCACATTGCACCGGTGCAATTCTGAAATTTTTTAGCTTTTTCCTGCTAATCCTAGCATGATAAAGAAGATTCAAAGAGAGTGAGATGCCAGCTCCTTTCATTCAGTCAGTAGCTTCAAACATTTCTGGACGTTTTTCAATGGCAAAAATCAATGAATATTGTAAATGCACAAACAGTAATATCTCCACATTGCACGGTGCAATTCTGAAATTTTTAGCTTTTTCCTGTTAATCCTAGCATGATAAAGAAGATTCAAAGAGAGTGAGATGCCAGCTCCTTTCATTCAGTCAGTAGCTTCAAACATTTCTGGACGTTTTTCAATGGCAAAAATCAATGAAATTGTAAATGCACAAACAGTAATATCTCCACATTGCACGGTGCAATTCTGAAATTTTTAGCTTTTTCCTGTTAATCCTAGCATGATAAAGAAGATTCAAAGAGATGAGATGCCAGCTCCTTTCATTCAGTCAGTAGCTTCAAACATTTCTGACGTTTTCAATGGCAAAAATCAATGAATATTGTAAATGCACAAACAGTAATATCTCCACATTGCACGGTGCAATTCTGAAATTTTTAGCTTTTTCCTGTTAATCCTAGCATGATAAAGAAGATTCAAAGAGAGTGAGATGCCAGCTCCTTTCATTCAGTCAGTAGCTTCAAACATTTCTGGTATATGAAAAACATGTTTTTCAATGGCAAAAATCAATGAATATTGTAAATGCACAAACAGTAATATCTCCACATTGCACGGTGCAATTCTGAAATTTTTAGCTTTTTCCTGTTAATCCTAGCATGATAAAGAAGATTCAAAGAGAGTGAGATGCCAGCTCCTTTCATTCAGTCAGTAGCTTCAAACATTTCTGGTATATGAAAAACATGTTTTTCAATGGCAAAAATCAATGAATATTGTAAATGCACAAACAGTAATATCTCCACATTGCACGGTGCAATTCTGAAATTTTTTGCTTTTTCCTGCTAATCCTAGCATGATAAAGAAGATTCAAAGAGAGTGAGATGCCAGCTCCTTTCATTCAGTCAGTAGCTTCAAACATTTCTGACGTTTTTCAATGGCAAAAATCAATGAATATTGTAAATGCACAAACAGTAATATCTCCACATTGCACGGTGCAATTCTGAAATTTTTAGCTTTTTCCTGTTAATCCTAGCATGATAAAGAAGATTCAAAGAGAGTGAGATGCCAGCTCCTTTCATTCAGTCAGTAGCTTCAAACATTTCTGGTATATGAAAAACATGTTTTTCAATGGCAAAAATCAATGAATATTGTAAATGCACAAACAGTAATATCTCCACATTGCACGGTGCAATTCTGAAATTTTTAGCTTTTTCCTGTTAATCCTAGCATGATAAAGAAGATTCAAAGAGAGTGAGATGCCAGCTCCTTTCATTCAGTCAGTAGCTTCAAACATTTCTGGTATATGAAAAACATGTTTTTCAATGGCAAAAATCAATGAATATTGTAAATGCACAAACAGTAATATCTCCACATTGCACGGTGCAATTCTGAAATTTTTAGCTTTTTCCTGTTAATCCTAGCATGATAAAGAAGATTCAAAGAGAGTGAGATGCCAGCTCCTTTCATTCAGTCAGTAGCTTCAAACATTTCTGGACGTTTTTCAATGGCAAAAATCAATGAATATTGTAAATGCACAAACAGTAATATCTCCACATTGCACGGTGCAATTCTGAAATTTTTAGCTTTTTCCTGTTAATCCTAGCATGATAAAGAAGATTCAAAGAGAGTGAGATGCCAGCTCCTTTCATTCAGTCAGTAGCTTCAAACATTCTGGTATATGAAAAACATGTTTTTCAATGGCAAAAATCAATGAATATTGTAAATGCACAAACAGTAATATCTCCACATTGCACGGTGCAATTCTGAAATTTTTTGCTTTTTCCTGCTAATCCTAGCATGATAAAGAAGATTCAAAGAGAGTGAGATGCCAGCTCCTTTCATTCAGTCAGTAGCTTCAAACATTTCTGGACGTTTTTCAATGGCAAAAATCAATGAATATTGTAAATGCACAAACAGTAATATCTCCACATTGCACGGTGCAATTCTGAAATTTTTAGCTTTTCCTGCTAATCCTAGCATGATAAAGAAGATTCAAAGAGAGTGAGATGCCAGCTCCTTTCATTCAGTCAGTAGCTTCAAACATTTCTGGTATATGAAAAACATGTTTTTCAATGGCAAAAATCAATGAATATTGTAAATGCACAAACAGTAATATCTCCACATTGCACGGTGCAATTCTGAAATTTTTAGCTTTTTCCTGTTAATCCTAGCATGATAAAGAAGATTCAAAGAGAGTGAGATGCCAGCTCCTTTCATTCAGTCAGTAGCTTCAAACATTTCTGGACGTTTTTCAATGGCAAAAATCAATGAATATTGTAAATGCACAAACAGTAATATCTCCACATTGCACGGTGCAATTCTGAAATTTTTTGCTTTTTCCTGTTAAATCCTAGCATGATAAAGAAGATTCAAAGA